>NC_048238.1:3947176-4099064 GCF_002007445.2 Ailuropoda melanoleuca | reverse complement strand
TCTCGCTGGCTGTCTCTCTGTCTCTGTTGAATAAATAAATAAAATCTTAAAAAAAAACCAAACAGACCAAAAAAAAAAAAAAAAGAAGTCAGAGTCATGGTTTACCTACCAAGAATCACATTATTATAGAATTCGTAGCTGAAAAAGAAAAAAGTAACAAACTCATATATTGAGTAAATCTGTGTTTCTTCTCCTCTTTTTATTCTTTTTTTTTTTTTGAAGATTTTATTTTTTAAGTAATCTCTACACTCTACGTGGGTCTCAAACCTACAACCCCCAAATCAAGAGTCACATGCTCCAGTGACTAAACCAGCCAGACACCCCTCCCCTTTAGTCCTTTTGATCCCAAATAGGTTCCATAAACAACTGAAGTCGAAATATAGAAAAAATTTTCAATGCCAAAAATACAGCTGTCACACTTATGAGAAAACAATCATATCCACTTCTATACAGTTATTTTCAAAACAAAGAACAAAGCCTCAGAAGACAGGGGCCGATATGATCATCATAGGTCATGACAGTTCAAGCATAATTGATTTGAATCATCCCAGGTGACAAAACTTTTTAAACCAAGCTTCTTAGGAAAACCGTGGCACAAAACGAAACACGATCGTAACAGATATAAAAACAGATGTTGTAATAGTCTATCCTCTTCTAATAGCACTTGGAAAACAAGTGGAAGATGCATACTACCGAAACAAAACAGTGGTCAAGCAACACAAATTAAAAAAGAAAAAGCAGATGGTAGTTCAGCACGAGGGACAACTTCCTGCATCATAGCAAGAAAAATATATATATTTTTGGCTCACGCATTTTAGCGCAAGTCATATGCTCTTAGAAGGATTGGCAACATGTTGGAATGTTCCTGCAAGAAAGAACAGCTTGGTTATTGGTTTTGACTCTTTCCAGTGTTCATAACTTGTACCCGCGTAATGTCAGTTTCAGGAAGACTTTGTAAACGAGCTGTGGGATAACACAGTGAGAGATTTGTGTCCACGGACAGTCCGTATCATATTGTTACCAATACCTTAACATAGAAGTAATCTGCGAGCATGAGCATTTGTAAATCAGCTAAGAAGCATAATCTAAAAGAATGTAGCTCAGCCACGGAAAGAAACAATGATTAACGTTAGGTTAAGGAAAGCAGAATATAGCGGTTCCCGGCTGGTTCAGTCTGTGGAGCATGTGACTCCTGATTTCTGGGTTGTGGGTTCCAGCCCCACACTGGGTGTAGAGATGACTTAACAATAAAATCTTAAAATGAAAAAAGAAAAAGCAGAATATAAAAGCATATATATGATGGGATCCCCGTTATGTTAAAAATATATTCAGAGATCTCAGGCTAGGATATCAAGATGAGCTTAGACATCTAAGCCCATGACCCACTCACATTCTGCCTACATCACCAACTAATAATTGAAATTGAATAACCAGTCTCACTCAAAAGGAGTCTTTATACCCCAAAACTTACTGAAAGAACCAGGAGTAACTATCTGAAGATTCCTGATGTATACAGACACACACATCATTCAAGAGGAAGGTACATCTATAAATCACAAAAAGAAAACCAGGGAGAAGGAAACTGAGATCAGAGATGAAAGAATAGAGACCAAAACCCACAAAAACCCCAATGAAAACAGCAACGGAGTCAACGAAGAGCAGAGTCTGTACTAAAGAAAACTGAATTGTTGAAGTCCAAAAGCAATTGTGAGGAAGTGACTCCAACCCAAGAAAGTGGAAAAATGGATGAGCACACTGAAGGGAAGGTGGAGGGAAATCGGTGGCTGGCATCATCAGAATTCCAACTGAGGTGTAAAGAGTACCTCCAGCTGTTGGTGGGAATGCAAACTGGTCCACCCACTGTGGAGGACAGGACAGAGGCTCCCCCAAAACTTAAAAATAGAAATGCTGTACAATCCAGCAATTCTACTACTGGGTAACCCAAAGAAAATGTAGACACTAATTCAAAAAGATAATAGATGCACCCCTTTGTTCATAGTTCATAGCAACATTATGAACAAGAGCCAAGATACAGAAACAGCCCAAGTGTCTATCAATAGATGAATGGATAAAGCAGACATACATACATAGATATATACCCAAATACACATGCACGTGCATGGACACACACACACACAGGACTATTACACAGCCATTAAAAAGGATGAGGTGGTCCCATTTGCAGCGACATAGATGGACCTTGAGGGTATTATGCTAAGCCACATAAGTCAGACAGAGGAAAACAGATGCCATATGATCTCACTCATCTGCAGAACCTAAAAAAATCCTAAAACCACCCCAGAAACAGATGGATACATAAACAGCATAATAATCAGACCTATAATGATGGAGAACAAACTGATGGATGCCAGAGGGGAGGGAGTGGGGGACGGGGAGGATGGGAGAAGGGGCGTGGGAGGTATGGGCTTCCAGACATGCAATGTGTAAGTCACGGAGAAAAGGCACAGCACGGGGAATATAGTCCATGGTATTCTAGTAGCCTTGTCCGAGGCCAGATGGCCGCTAGCTGCACTTGTGGTGAGCTCAGCATAATGCATAAATGCATAGAACCACCTGAAACTGATGTAACATTGTGTGTCAACTGTCGTCAGATTAAAAGAATGTTTTTAATGGAGTACTAGGAAAAAAAAAAAAAGAGTAACTCCAAACCAGAAGCCACAGAAACACACAAAGGAGAAGAAAACTTTACTGGATGCTGACCTCAAGCTCCAGATGAAAAGGACTTGCCCAGAGCCAAACAAAATTGCTGAAATCACTTTGACACCACAGGAAGATTGCAGACTTGTGCTGTGCACTGGAGAACGGAACAAAGGAGAAGCATCTCCAAAAACTCGGAGGGCGGGGCGGCTAGCTCATGCCCGGACAGGTCTACACAGCCAGGTGGATGTTCTCCAGAGGCGCCCGCACGGGCAAGAAAGAACACGCTCTCTCCCCTCCTCAAAGGCAGTGCCGTTAAGGACCAAGACATTCACCTAAGAAGGAACTTGGGGAAGGAAATTACGTGTAAACAGACTGTAGGCAACTTTGTGAATCAGAGTTCAGTTAAACACTTGCCGTGAATATGTTGACAAACGGCGGCAAATGTCACAAGAATTAGACAAAAGACCGTAAACGACGTCAACAGGAACAGCACACAGCTTGGGTTATTAAAATACCGTGCCCAGAAGCGAACCCCAGGTGTCCGTGGGCGTGTATGTGGGCCCATGTCTGTGGCAATTTAAAATATAAAGGCGACATCTTCAATCAGGGAAGGAAGAAGGAGGGAAAAGATAGATCACTACTCCACCCCAAACACCGAATATTCCCAGGGAGGATGAAAATCTTCTTTAGGGAGTGAAGAAGTAGGAAGACAATTACAAGAAAATATAAAGGAAGGGTCATCTTAACCTGTGCTGAGAAAGTTTTTACATGAACAATAGTTCCGGTTAGTGTGTGCTTGAACGCTGAGGATAACACTAAGTAAATAAACAGCGAACTTGATTACACTTACCAGAGAGAAAACGTTAAAATTCTTAATGTATCCATTGCGCCTGTAAATCAATAAATGACAGCATCTCCAACATGCTCAAGTGACAAGAATGATAACAGAATATTTGAAGCCTATACAGAAAGGAAATGAAATAAGTAGAAATAAAGACAGTACTTAACCTCACAAGAGGTCCAGGGTAGAGAAACTAGAAGTATAATTTTAAATAGCTTTAGTGGATGAAATTGTTACAAGTGTAAAATGTATCATGGCCAATATCTTTGCATTTGGCCCTCCCAGATGCCTATTTTCCTCTCGTAACATCCAAGACTAACACAGTAAATGTACTAAATGTACGATGGAGAAATTGCTTTGCATCAGCTTAACTCCCCATCTTGTGAAGCAGATTATCAGGAGGGAAATTCTCTTTTCTACGAAGTTTTAATGCGGAGCAAATGAGTTGAAATGGCAGCCAGTGATTGGGTTGAGGTAGGGATGATTAGCAATCTGAACATAATTCGGCATCTGAGCGATAGCATCTCTGTGGTGAAGCAGCAAGTACGAGGTTTGCTGAGACGCCCTCTTGGTCGGTTCTATAAAGAGGAGTGGGCTGCCTTCCCCGATTTCCTGTTCAGCTCTTGGTGGCAGAGAATACTAGCTCCGCTTTGAGAATTTGTTTTAAAATGTGCTTGGGGGCCAGCACGTGTCAGTGGATCTCCAGTCGCCCTACACCGTTTCCACCTCTGATATCCTGGATTTTCCAAGATATAGTAGTTCTGATATTTAGTTGTTCTGATATGTAATAGTTTTAATTTTCCTGAGACTAACCAAGTTGAGCACCTTTATATATATTATATATTACACACACGAATATGTATATAAATACATATATAATATATGTAATATATAATATATATCATATATCATATATATCCAAAAACTAAGGAAGGAAACTAATGAAGGAAGCTCACAGTTGAACAGAGATACCAACATAATATTATATTATATATTAATAGATACAATATATATGATATGTATGCAGAAAACATGTGAATCAACATATTATTAATACATAAATATATATTTAGAATAGAAAACTATTACATAAATGTGTGTGTTTGGCGTTGGAATATCCTTTCTGTTTTTGTAGTATCTGAGATTTTTTTTTAAGACTTTATTTTTGAGTAATCTCTAGACCCAACGAGGGGTTTGAACTTACAACCCCAAGATCAAGACTCACATGCTGTACCAACTGAACCAGCCCGGTGCCCCTCTTAGATTTTTAACCTATAAAAATCACAACATATCAAAAAAACGCCTTCTTGTTTCTTCTGGCGTTATTCCATATATTCTCTTAACCCTGAGTATTTTTAAATAAAAGTTTTAAAAGTAAGACTGGAAAACATGTTTAACAGAGAAAATTATTTCCTTCTAGAATTTTTTTTTCCCCTGCCAAGAAATCACACAGACCTTTGTAAATCCTGTGACTTTTGAATTGGGAAAGAACCTTATGTGGGCCGTATGGATGGGATACAGCGAAGTTTGGGGAATGAAAAGCCTACCCTGGCTCGGTCATGTATTATTCAGTGCTTCCTTGGGCACATTATTCAAATTTCCTACACCTATTTTCCTTATCCATAAAATGATCCAACGGGTTGCTGGAGGGTGGAATAAAGCAGAATCTGTATTTGTCATAATGCATATGTTTATTTACTGAGACTATCGTCTCACAGAGTGGATGTTTTATGACATCTTACCACCTGGTACCATATCCTGGACTCATATCAAAATTTCTTTAATTCAACTCTGGGTTAATAGGGTAGAGTATGCGTTGGAAATCTCCATCGGTGCATATTTAAGTCATTACTTCACCTATTTTGAGGATGAAAGTTTCCTATAGTAGATAAATAATACTAGTCGTGATGCCTTCAACACCGAGTTAGGGCTTACCTCATGAGACATAAAGAAAACCCACAGAAAGAATGAATAACCTCTGGGAAGCTGATGCTGTTCTTTGAATTGCTCGCAGCAAAGAACGCCTCAGAAAGTAGACTGAACTCTTCCTGCATGTGTTGCAAATGATTATTAGAAGCATAGTGGGGTCTGATCTCCTAGAGGCTTAACAAGGATACTAGCAACAGTATTGCTAATTAGCAAAACATTATTTCCCTTCATTTGATTTGTTACTTAATCCAATTAAAATGAGGTTGGATACGTTTCAGGAGGAACCATCTTACTAGTACGCCCCTAGCTTTCAAAGATGACTTAATACAATTCCTTATTTTAGAAAAACAGCCGCAACCCCAGTCACATTTAAGAGGATGCTCTTGATTTCTACATGTGGTGTTTCTGGATGGGCTCCGAGAGGAACCAGCAGGTGGCACTGTTCAGGGTCGGAACCAGAAAGAACAGAAACAGCTCAGTAGGTTGAGTGGAAGGGACTTTTCCAAAGACCCACCCGTCTTGCCTCTGTGCCTGCAACATTAGTTTCTTTTGGGGCCCTTGCTCAATACGATGGCAAATAACAATCATAACGATCTAAGACAGAACCTTGGAGGAATTCATCAAAAAAAAAAAAAAATATATATATATATATATATAGCCAGTCTCAAACATGTTTTTCAAATAATGGAGTAAAAACAAATCATGTAGAAATGTTGGTATAAAGTATGGGCACCGTTCATTTCCCATTTTCTTTTTGATCTTCTTTCAGCTACTTTCAAATGAAATTTTTATGCCAGAAACCAGTTTACTCCTACAGAAGCTAGCTTTTTTTGTAGGTAAAAATATCCCTCAATTCCTTTTCAAAAATTACCTTTAAAAGTGAAGGCCAGGGGCGCCTGGGTGGCACAGCGGTTGGGCGTCTGCCTTTGGCTCAGGGCGTGATCCCGGCGTTGTGGGATCGAGCCCGTCATTGGGCTCCTCCACTGGGAGCCTGCTTCTTCCTCTCCCACTCCCCCTGCTTGTAGTCCCTCTCTCACTGGCTGTCTCTCTCTCTGTCAAATAAATAAATAAAATCTTAAAAAAAAAAAAAGTGACCAATGTTGATGAAAGCAGACATCTAGACTTGGGGTTTTTCCATGACATGATGCCATATACGAACCAGGCAAACCCTCTGTGGTTTCTCAATTCCTTTCTCACCTCATCCATTAAATATTGGACCAGAGGAAACCAATGGAGACCTCCATGATATCATACACAAAGTACAAAGTGCACTCCTAGTGTGAATTATGAACTCTGCATAATGGCTTGCACCACTGATGGTGTTCATCAATCTGATACAATGTAAGAAAAGGAAGGTGGGTGTGAATGTGGTCCGGTCCTTCCAGTTCCGCAGGCATCAGGGCCGTGTTTGTGCCATGGCGATAAGTCCTTAGGGAGACTATACAACTGAATAAAGCAAGGGTCTGTGAGTGTGCTCTGGGAACAGTGACGCTCTCTACAAACCTTTGTCACACCATTTATTTGGACCTCACGCTCTCAAAGCATATTCTCCACACCTGTATTTTGCATTCATCACATGGAATGAGAATATTTTTGTCCAGTGTTTGGAATAGATGCTTAGAGAAGACGCTTGTCTCACCCCTGTATTCCTGGCATTGGATATGTTTCCTCGCCCTCAAGAAGTTACCGTTGGGTGAGCAAAGGAAGGACTGAATGACAGATTACTGCATGATCGAATGAGTGAAAGGGTGAATAAACCATGTCTGTTTCATAAGAATATGCAGCAGAAAGAATACAGTTTGGGGGAGAAGAATAAACATTTCTGCTGTATTACATTTATTTTCAATTGCTTGTTATCTGGACCATTGAACTAAGGCTATACACTACAAATATAATTGAAATTTTACTCTGCCCAATTATTTCATATGATTGCTAAGGAAGGCTGATCTCTGGGTTTAAAGTGAACTGCCACCTCTATGTGCTTTTCTGAATCACATTTGCCCACATCACGATTGATCATTGATTATTGATTTGCATGGCTCTCCTTTTAATGACGGGTCTCTCTCCACTGGATTATAAGTTCAGTCGGAAGATCCAACACGTTCCTACTCTATCCCCAGGACGTAACATAGTATGTGGAACATGGCAGAGCTAATGATCCATTTATAGTTCATATTTAAAAAGTCCATAAAGTGCTTTTTTTTAATTCTCAAAATTAAATGCCTTAAATTTAGTATTTCAAAGTCTGCTCCCCCTGTCACATTAAAGGGCAATATGGCCAAATGTGGGGTTGTGGCAGGAATGTGCATAGAAAATGTCTATTCTCATCACTCCAGTGATTCAGTTTGGTTGTGTTTAGATTAACCAAAAATTGGGCTTTTGTCCCCAAACAAGCATAAAAGATATTTCCAACCTTCTCAAATAAATGTGGTCAAATTTTGCTTGGAAGCTACCCACCTTTTTCATTCAGATTAAGTGTAATTAATTCTATTTGTTTAGAAGCCCTCAATTAAAAAAAAATGAAAACAATCTTCGAGAGTAGGAACAAAGACAAACAAAATGTCTTTATTGACCAGCAAAGTGACAGACGGGAGCTAATCTCTAGGCTTTGTGAGGTGAGAAGCACAGTCTGTCTTGTTCTTTCTCTGCACCTGTTGTGAGATGAACAAATGCCTAATGATAACTGATAACAGGAATCTCAGAGCCTTGGCCCAGCTCTGATGCCCACTGCTGGACCATAAACGCTATGCGATATTATTGAATCTGAAAATTATTACTGAGTCTCGAAACTGGCTCATCCCATAAAATGCAAGAATGGCTCAATATCTATTAATGCCCTGCACCATTATAATAAATCACAGCGGACATAAGCCCTGTGATCTGTATGTACCAAAACAGATCTGATAAAATTCAACGTCAACTCTGACTAAAATGGGTAATAAAAAGGGACTGATAATTTTATAATGAAAAAATAAGTATTTTCAGCCATGAACCAGCTTTAATTCATATAGAAACATTAGAAAAATTCCTATTACACTCAATGTAAGATAAGGACGTCCACTGTCATTGTGATGACTTCACATTGCTCTGAAATTACCAGTCCATTCAGCTAGATGGAAGAGTGACCTATGGAACAAAATTAAGAAGGGACACAAAAATTTGCAGATGTGATTGTGTTTTCAGAAAACACTAAGACTATAATGTGAAAAACCGTTAGGACAAGAGAAGGACTCGGTAATTATATGTATGTATATATAACTTAAATTACGTAATGCCTAATATATAACAATATATGTCCTTGCTCTTTGAAAATGATAGGTCTCACATTTGGTCCCCTATGAACTTTATCCACGTGAATCTGTTAGTGTACATATACACACATATATAGATATACCTATATAATATATATTACATGCATACATGTATAATACATACAGAAACATGCACACAGATACCTGTGTTCAAGAACAATGCACAAAGGATATGAATCCTGTTGTTGGTCTGGGTTATGACAGTGTTTTATTCTTCACTGCATATCCCTTTTTCTCTTTGAGGCCCCCCAAAATATATGTGCATTACTTTTACTTTTACATTAAAAAGTAAAAATCAAAACAAGTGAAAGCAGAAAAATTAAATAAAAGGCATCTAAGTCAACTTCATTTTTTTTTCACATTTTTTACCCAATACCACTCTCTTATTAGAGCCAAACAAAAGCTAACAGCCCCTGGGATTCCCCCCTCCCCCAAATACCAATTCATTACTGGACTATAAACAAAAATTAATCTTACTTTTGCCCTGAATGAATTAATAATATATTTCTTTGACAACTCAGGAGCTGTATTAGGAATTTATAGTACTTGTTCTTGTGACTGTCGATAATTGTTCTGCATTAGATGCTCTGATGTCCCAGTTAAAAATTTAACAAAAATGTCTTTAAAAGAATGCTAATAAAAGTGGCAAATCCTAATATTATTCTCTAGCTTTTTATATTTCCATTGATAGGATATTTTTGCTTTACCTTCCCTATCACATTACCATCCCATTGAGGATAGGGCTATATTTATCTATCATCTGTCTGTCATCTCTATCCATCCATCAATCATCCATCCATCCATCCATCCATACAGCTGTCCATCTATATCTATCTATCTATCTATCTATCTATCTATCTATCTATCATCTATCTATCTATCTATCTATCTATCTATCTATCTATCTATCCTGTCTATCATCAGTATCCATTGATCATCTATCCATCCATCCAACTGTCCATCTATATTTATTATCTATCTATCTATCTATCTATCTATCTATCTATCTATCTATCTATATCATCTCTATCTATCCATCGATCATCTATCCATCCATCCAACTGTCCATCTATATCTATTATCTATCTATCTATCTATCTATCTATCTATCTATCATCAGTATCCATCCATCGATCATCCATCCATCTATCCAACTGTCCATCTATATCTATCATCTATCTATCTATCTATCTATCTATCTATCTATCTATCTATCATCTATCATCTCTATCTATCCATCGATCATCCATCCATCCATCTAGCCACCCACTGTCCATCTAGATCTATTATCTATCATCCATCCTGTCAATCTATCATCTACCTATCTACCTATCCATATGTCTATCTACCTATCTATCATCAATCTACTTGCCTATCTATCTATATCTATCTATATGTAACTATATCCAATCTATACCATGAATATTTGTGCATGTAATATATAAGAGATGTATATCTCATAATTTTAAAACCACATTGTTGGTAATAATGATTAGCTAAGGAAAGGATAAAATTTAGTGTTCATTTGCAGCAATTTACCAAGCCATAAAAAGACCACTTCGGACTACTTTGAGTTCTGTGAAGAATGATACTGGAGAAATACAAAATACTGCTACAATTACTAGGGCATCAAGTTGTCAATCAGGTGCTTCGACGACACTCACCTTTACAAGCCAGTCATTTGCAATTGTCTGCTTTCTGTCTGCTCTCCGAAAACAGAGCTTCACGATATAGCATCAGATATCCATGTAGCTCCCTCACAGGACTGGTGGGTGACGAATTAAAGAATTAAACTGCCCCGCATCTCAGTGGCATGAACATCAATTCCAACAAACACACGCGTGGCCTTTCTGGCGACAATTGTACCTGTTAGCTCTTAGGGCTCAGTGGCATCTGTCGGTTCTGCAGAGTAAATGACGAATGAAGAGGCTGCGAATGCAGTTGAGTAGGGATAGCATTGGATTAGGCTAGGTGACAGCTCCATTAGATTTAGGTCACTTGTCACAAGCCTAAATCACGTCACATATTTCCCTGTGTTTAGATGATGGACAACGGACCATCAGCTGCCCCAGGTGTGGTTGGGCGTGGAGGCTGGGGAAACAGATGTGGACGAACCTTCAATGAGGGGGCAGAGTAGCTGACCGGCTGTTGGAGATGCAGGGCTAATGGCAGGTGAGGGCGTGGTGACCCGATGGAGCAGGGCTGTGGGCACCAGCTTGTGCAGGGAGTGGCCTGCCTGCCAGGGAGTTCAGATTTTTCTTTTTTTCTGCTTGGCTTGGTGTCTTCCTTCTCGTTCATTCATTTTGTAGGCACCTCTCAGAGTAACCTAGAGATGGTTTTTTGGAATCTACTCTGGTAGCAGCATGGAGAGAGCAACAAAGACTGGTTTTAATCGCAAAACTCGGGAACAGGTGAAGGAGGGCTGCTCAGTCAAAGCAGAGCGGATGGTGGGGGTGCAAAATGTAAGAAACTCGAGAAAGGAGCCAAGCATTGTCCCAGGGAACCCAGAGATCTTCACCCAAAGCTGAGCTGGGAATCTTAGGGGAGAGCTTCAATATGCAGATGAGAGCCAACCAATTTCCCCAGCTTTCTCTGTGCTGAAATCTGCTTCCTGGCTGAACCTCTCTCCACCATGCACCACCCCCACCAAACCATCAGGGTGTCCGAAAGGCAACATGCGTTTCCGAAAACCATCACTGTGCTTGTGGGATACCACCGGAAGACTGTTTGCATCTTACTCTTTTGAAGTTTAAAAAATAAAGAAAATCAGATGTGAATTAACGAGATATTTACAAGGTATCCAAAGATGCAGAGAAACCAACTCTATTATTGTGAAATAATAAGAGACAAAAAACTGTGATTGCTTTGACACTTGTCATTCTGTCACTGACACCCTTTTTGAAAGTGGTGTCTTCAGTCTCGGTGTGAATTTTCCAAAGTGCCAATCATACTTAAAACCGTGACAGTAGACCCTGTGTTTAGTTTCCCCATCCTGCTGGGAATGACCTCCAGTTCATTTCAGCCACACTGGTTTTTTCTTGTCTCCAAAGACACTGGTTCTTTCTTGACCTACAGGGTTTCCATCTGCCATCGGGCTACCCTCTCTTCTCCTTTTCTGAACAGCAGTCCAGTACGCATCTCTCCATCAAGGCTACCACCAATGCACCAACTTTCTGAAGACCTCCAACCTTCCCCAGGAGGGTTAATTCCTCGCCCTGTCTTCCCAGAGCCTGGGACCACCCGTTATCCAATCAGACAGTAACACAGTGCGTGTAGCTACGTTGACTTCCTCTACCAGACTTCAAGCACTGTGTGATCATCTTATTTACCCTTGTGCCCTCAGCTCCAGTAGAGGACGGAGGCTTTGAAAGACTGATTAAAACAAAACAACCCAAAACCAAAATGAAATCCTATCTACAGAATGCTTTAGACATTCTGGGAATTGCAAGAACACCAAATTCATATTAGATTTATGACAAGTGATTATGTTATGTTGGTCCATAGTTACGTGAATTCTCCTGTGATGCTTCCTGCACTAGGAGTCAATATGACGGAGACGGGAGTCCAACAGAGTGTCTCAACCTCAGCACTGCTGACGTTGAGGTTGGATCCTTCCTGGTGGTGGGGGCTGCCCTGTGCGTTGTGGGACATCAAGCAGCATCCCTGGTCGGCACCCACCAGGTGCCAGGAGTAATGTGTTGTGACAATCAAAAACGTCTCCAAATATAGGCAGACTTACCTCAAGGTTGAGAATCACCAGACTACCTTATAGGATCATTTTTTAATCTTTTTTGTTTCTTAAGAGTATCTGAAGGGGACCATTAAGAGAAAGAGAAACAGCATTTATTGTGGAAACATTAAAGTATCTCCAGTTTCAAAACTATCTCCAGCCCAATTTCATCTCACTTGAGTTGAAGGTGTTACTAACAGACAACCACAAAATCTTTTTCTCGGAAATCACCACGTACATGCTTACTACTCCTGACCTGGTGCTTTATGGTTCCTTACTTGCTCCTAGCTGCTTAGGTGATGGTGGGGTTAGTAGTGACCTAGCAACAGGAAAAGGGGAAGAAATGGTAGAGTTTTCTCTCCGCCTCTACTAAGAGACTACCTTACTATACTTAAATGTTTCAAATTATTTCAGGGGTAAAGAGCAAAGACCATTGTATTAATCTGGGTTCTTAGAGAGAATAAAATGTGGATATGGGCATACATATGTATATGTATATATATATAGAGAGAGGTATAACGAGGAATTTGGCATCACCCCGTAAAGAGTATGTGGAATAGTGTATGATGTCATATATGTACATATGACATAGATATTCATGGACACAGGGTGTGGAGATGTGGGAATGTACAATTTCTTCTTTGGTGGTTGCCGTTTGAGTTTTGCACCTACATTATGTTCTTTGCTTACCTTCTAATTAATGAAGCCTTCAGAAGTGTTCAATTACACACACATCGAAAAAACTGAGATAATTGAAATCAAAAGGCTATTACATAAATTCCTTGAAGATAAATGCAATGTTCTAATTCAACATGTCTTTTTATCCCTTTGAAATATATTGAGTATAAATAAATGTCCTATACATTAAATATCAAGAAAGATTCAATATTGATTACAAGTCAGGCAATACTACTGAGGGATCCATAGAATTGAAATATCCACTCAGGATACAGTAGAAATCATTCCACTCCAGTCAATTGGTATGGATTTTTATTGTTTATTTGTAGTATTTTAAAAAGTGTTATTTATTTATTTTAGAGAGAGAGAAAAAGGGACAGAGCCGGGAAGGGGGAGAGGGAGAGGGCAAAGTGCTCTCTCTGCTGAGCAGGGAGCCCAGTCGGGGCTTGATCCCAAGACCGTGGGATCATGACCTGAGCCAAAGGCAGATGCTTAACCAACTGAGCCACCCAGGCATCCCTGACATGTATTTTTAATATAAAAAGGGGGATTAATGTAAATCTGCCTAACAAAATTCCAAAATCCCAATTATTTCCCATTTATGGGATAAGAAAATTTGTCTCAAAATGTTGCTCGTCCCTTCCCTTATACTCACTAAGTGTGTTTTGAATTAATGGACGTTTATATGCCAGCCTTGTTAAATATTGCAAATTTATCTGAAGAAATGACAGACTCATGAGGATATCTTACTGAAACTTTACAAAATATTCAGTTCGATTGATTTGAAAACATCAGGGGGAGAAAAAAAACGCAAGCATTTGAAATATTTCTGTGAGCCATCAGTCTCCTTGGAAGCCAAAATTTGTTATAATTCAGTATTCCTATGAGTAATTACTTTTATTCTTGGATTAGAAACAATTTTATTTTCAGTAGTCTTCGATTTACTTTTCTCTTCTTTAGGGAAATCATTTCTGTTGGTGATGAATGGGTTGCTGTCGTGCATTACGTATGCTTGGATACATCCCGTTTGAAGTCCCGGTTTCCAAAGGAAAATTTCGGGCCAACGGATAATGAACCATATTCCACATCAGGGCAGGCTTGTAAGGAGAAGGTAAGTCGGACCAGTTTTCAGAGTGCATTGGGAACAAGGCAGGGCATTTCATCACTGGCCTCCTAACTGGGGTGTGTCCTCCCCTTATGCTCTCTCCAGAGAAAGATTGCTTGGGTTACTCAGGGTCCTTGTGGTTCCATATGAATTTTAGGATTATTTTTTCTATTTCTGTAAAGAATGCCATTGAAGGGGCGCCTGGGTTGGCACAGCGGTTAAGCGTCTGCCTTCGGCTCAGGGCGTGATCCCGGCGTTACGGGATCGAGCCCCACATCAGGCTCCTCCGCTATGAGCCTGCTTCTTCCTCTCCCACTCCCCCTGCTTGTGTTCCCTCTCTCGCTGGCTGTCTCTATCTCTGTCGAATAAATAAATAAAATCTTTAAAAAAAAAAAAAGAATGCCATTGAAATTTACATTGATCAATAGATCGCTATGGACTATGCATTGTAACCACATTAATTCTTGTAGCTCATGAACATGAATATCTTTCCATTTATCTGTCATCTTTAATTTCCTTTGTCAATATTTTATAATTTCCAGTGTACAGATTTTCACCTCTTTGGTTAATTTATTCCTAAGTATTTTAGTGTTTTTGTTGCTTTTTGTAATGAGATGGTCTTCTTAATTTCCTTTTTGGAGAGTTTATTACTTGTAGGTAGAAATATCACTGATTTTTGTGTGTTGATTGTGCAATCCTGCAACTTTACTGGATTTATCAATAATAGTTTTGGTTGTTGAGTCTTTAGGGCTTTCTACTTACATGATCATGTCATCTGCAAACGTGAGTTTACTTCTTCCTTTCCAATTTGGATGCCTTTTATTTCTTAAATTTATTTTTTTAAGATCTTATTTATTTATTTGAGAGAAGGAG
The DNA here is from genome assembly GCF_002007445.2 of Ailuropoda melanoleuca. Lineage (NCBI taxonomy): Eukaryota > Metazoa > Chordata > Mammalia > Carnivora > Ursidae > Ailuropoda > Ailuropoda melanoleuca. The sequence goes on along the minus strand of NC_048238.1, from coordinate 4,083,936 downwards.
AGCACAAAGCGAGAGGGAGAAGCAGACTCCCCACGAGGAGAGAGTCCGATGCCGGACTCGATCCCAGGACCCTAAGACCACGACCCGAGCTGAAGGCGGACCCTTCACCAGCTGAGCCACCCAGGTGCCCTGATGCCTTTTATTTCTTTTTCTTCTATAATTGCTCCGGCTGGGACTTCCAGTGCAATGTGGAATAGACCTGGCTAGGAACTCATCCTTGCCTTACACTGGATCTTACAGGAAAAGCTTTCTGTGTTTAATTATTGAGGACGATGTTCGCTGTGGGTTTTCATAGGTCACACTGTGGTCGCTGAACTCCAGGAGTAGATAACACATTTTCTCTTTGCTTATGAAACACATACAGAATTCAAGAGGTAGAAAGAGCTACGGCTAGAACAAGCCACAGCTAATGTATGGAGTAGGTCCAAGATCCCATTGTGTGCTGTCTGTCTGCTCTTCCTTCATCCACGGACGTATGAGGGACTGATACTGCGTGAGCTCCTTCTGACCCAGGGGCAGGTCTAGTCTTCCTGGGGGTGCCCCACAGACCAACAGCTCATCTTCTGCAGATCTTGCTACGGTTCCTCACCCTGAAAGGCCCCTCCCAGGAACTGCTTGACTGTGTACATGCATTCTTCTCTTTCTGCAACGCCATCTTCTTTCCCTCTGCCTCAAAATCACGTCCTGGGTGGGGGAAGCAATCACTCTGGGATAGAATCTATGCTTACTTTTGTTTTGTTTTAACATACATTTTACAATGCTTGTCCAACTCTCACAGAGTTTTATTTCACTTAGTCTCGCTGGAAATATTCTCATTTTGATTGCATATTTGAGGAGTGTATATAGATGCATAAATGTAATTTATTTCCAATTTATATCCTTTTTCAGAATAAGAATGTCAAGAATGGTCAAAATCACATGCATTACACTATGAATACCTCACTGCTATCTCCTTCCGTGTGTGTGTGTGTCGGGGGGAGAGAGAATGATACATTTATATGTTATTTATAGACTGCTGAAAAATATAATTTCATTATTTTCTCAAACTAAATGCCAATATTCAAACTTGCCAAGGTTCTCTTCATTTTGTCTTATACCATATTAAGTCAAAGAAAAGAATTCACTTTTGAGTTCCAGTTACCTGGAATTGCCCTAACAATTTCAGGGACCTCTTTAATTCCCTCTTACACTCTGAAGAGTACATCTCATTTCCATTTGCCTGTTGCTATATGATCATCCTATTTTCAAAGCACTCCCAAAACACACCCTTGCAAATATTCTCTAGGATTTCCACGTGAGCAAAAGGGAAAGACAGCTCCGCTGAACGCAGCCTTTTTGGCACAACCGGCTAAGAAAACAGATTTCGTTACTAGATGGCAACCTGTCGTTATCAAAGAGAGACTTGAATTTTGCGTGTCTACTTTTTGACTACAGCTATGCCTGTCCTCGGCGATAAACCCGATAGTTTGTATGTAACACACACAGCTGGTCTGCGAAGCATTTCTGAAACCTAAATAAGACGGTGTATGGGGACATGGAGCCTACTGGCATCACTCTTGACCACGCTTCAAGAGGGAACACACAAGAAACTTTTCAGGGATTCTCTGGAAGTTTCTGTCCCCTCCGGTCGTCTAGATGTTCAGTCTAGGCTCTGTGGCTCCCAGGATAGGGCTCTGGAAGCAATTGGCTGTCCCCGTCTGGGAACGGTGATGACTTGTTCTGGGTAGCAGGGGCTGAGCAGTCCGTTGGGGACATGGCTGCTCCTGTCTGCTTCTGGCTGGGGAAATCGCGCACCCTGGTTCCACATTCTCCACTGGGCGCCATCCGCAAGACCCTCGTGCCACTCCTACTCTCTCTACGAGCTAGTGGCCAAATCGAACGTACCCACTGCCTAATTGCACCGCGAGCCTCTCCTGTTTTCAAGCCAAGGTTTTGTCTGTGTGTTTCATAAGAAAATGCAGTTTCTCTCATATGCCACGTGAAGGTTACATATCTGGTTCTTGGAAGAAACAAAATTGCGTTCTTTTTGTACCACGCTCACATTTGCCATCATACTCCTTGCAGAGAAGGAAGGGGACCTGTTTTCATTTTACCACCTCCTAGCACAGCTATGCAGGGGCATCCCCAGGAGATCTTGGTAAACATGCGTGGCTGGGCCCCAAATCTGCATTTCTAACAAACCCCCAGGTGGGGCCCTTGCTGGTGGCTCCTGGCACCCCGCTGAGTGAGAACCATTCTTCCCGCAATGTATTTCTCACATGTCAGCCGAATAATTACATTCAACAGATCAAATAATTCTATATTTGGGGCTCCAAATCCATCATGATTCATTCCATTAAGACAGTCTCCTTTTTTAAAAATTCCACAGCTTAATTATCCACATCTTGGCATTTTAAAATATTTTAACTCTGGCTGTGATCACTGTAAATTTAAGGAAACAATCAAATCAATGTAGGCATTGTTCCTGATGTTCCCATCACACCCATTACTTATTCTTAGAATAACTAATATTATTAAAATTATTTTTAAAATCCCTCTTACCTTGTGTAATCTATCAACGCATCCGTATTAGATGCACGTGGAAGGTTTCCTCACTCTCTGAAGGCTCTGATTAGCCAGCGTCTCCCTGTAGGTCACCTTTAACCTGTTCTTATTAACCGAGGGGTCAGGCCGACAGGAGGCCTCCCACCTCTCTTCAGGGCTGAAATTTCAGGTGTGCGGGAGGTGGGCTCACACTTCCAAACACAATCTCCCCCACGTGCATGGTGCTGTCTCAGTTTCCATTCTTCCTTTGATTACCAAGTCTTTTACTAAGTAATTGGAACTAAAAGTTAAAATGTAAGGACTCCTGTAACCGGGGAGATATTGAATGAAAGACATTAAATATATTACAGGATGGTGTTAATTTCCTAGGGCCGCTGTAACAAAGGACTGCACGCTAGGGGCTTGTAACAATGTATTCTGTCTCGCTCCTGGAGACAGGAAGTCTGAGGTCCAGGTGGGGGCAGGGCTACTCCCCTCCCCGGAGGCTGTGGTGGGGGGCTCCTTCCTGCCTCTTCCAGCTTCTAGTTCATTCCTGCAGGGGTCCCTTGGTCTGTGCCTGTGTCCCTCCCGCTCTGCCTCGGTCTTCATGTGGCCTCTCCTCTGTGTTTCTCATCTTCTGTCTTTTGTAAGGACACCTATTGGATATAGGGCCCATCGGAATCCAGGATGATCTCCCTGGTTCCTGGCACTGAGCTCCTAAAACCTTTGCAGTTTCCGGCTAGGAGTGAGAAGGACGTCTTTTGTTATTTATAAAGAGCCCCTACTGACCACACCTGAGCTTATGCTAATGAGGTGATTATTGGGTCACAGATGTAGGGTGGGGAGGGGAGCTGGTTGCCGGGGAAACCAACCACATGATCAAGGGGTTGGGCCTGGGGCCCCACTCCATCCCTCCAAGGAGAGGAGAGTGGTTGGAAATGGAGTCAGTCACCAGTGCCCAAGGATTGCGTCCATCGTGCCCCAGAAAACCTCCCTAAAAAGCCCTAAATGAAGTGGAGAGACCTTGCAGGCTGCTGAAGGTATCCAATCCCTGGAGGGTGGGGCACCCCAGACTCCCTGGGGACAGACGTTCCTGTGCTCGGGACCCTCCCGGACGACTGCCCCCGCTAACCTCTTCGTCTGGCGGTTCAGCTGTAGTCTTCGTGATGGACACTTACTAGTAAGTACAGTGTGCCCCTGAGTTTCCTGAGTCCTCATGGTTAATCACTGAAATGGAGGAGTTTGTGGGAACCCCGATATCCAGCCAAGGCGGGCAGAACCGTGGGCGCCCTGGGGACCCACTCCTTGTGACTGGCGTCCGAACTGGGGGCAGCCTCGTGGGACTGAGCCCTTACCCTGTGGGGTCAGCTCTGACCCCCAGTAGTGCCAGGACCGGAATTCATGGAAGGATACCCCGCTGGTGTCTGCAGAATTGCTTCATGGGGAAAACACGCATTTAGTGTCAGAAATACTGAGCAGAGAAACAGTTTTCCCTTCAACAATCAAAAAACTTTTCTTTTTTTTTTTCTCCTTTAGAGCAAACAGCTCCTCCTGGCTGACCTCTCTGGCTCTCGGCCTTTTCCCTTGTAAGCTATTCTCCTCTTTATAGTCAGAGAGAATTCTCTAAAACACAAATTAGATCATGTCCGTGCCCTACTTAAAGCCCTCAGTGGTTTTCTGTGGCCGTTAGAAAAAAGGACAGATGTCTTCACCTGTCCTGCCCAGTGAGGTGGGGCAGCTGACCTGAACCGTGGTCATTGTTAGAATAAATACATTTTGGGGGCTGACGATGCTCGTCCACAAAGCACATCTCGAGGTCGTGTATGTTCTGTGTTCTATTAGTTCAATACCTTTGAAAATAACTTCTTAGGACTTCTATCTGCCATATACGAAGGATACTAATATAATTTATAACTAGTCAATGCACTCAACCGCAGAGGACCAGTTCCTTTTGTTTTGGCAAGGGAGGCCGTCATCGCCTCCTGAAATAAATTCAATTTTGCCTTCCTATTTCCAGTAGTTGTACCTCTTACATCTACTCTGGGTTTTCGGTTCTCCTGCAGAATTTCCAATAATCCTATCTATTATACGTGTCCTTGTTTTGTTCCTGGTTTAATAAGCCTGCTTCACTGTTTGCTCACTCTTGATTGGCCTGGAGGGAGAGATCAATAACCCTCACCATATCAGAGCTCTGTGCAAGACCAAACGGAGCTCAAAGTCAACAAAGAACACCCTCTTGATGGAATTTGAGAGGTGGGCGTAGAAATGTCTGGTCGTGCTTTGCGGGTTAGGTTGGCAAGTGGCTTGAGAACCTGGAGTTACACATCCAAATGCTATTGGACAGATTATTAAAATGGGGAAGTGTGAGCAATATCGTTAGACCAGCTACATGGAAGTAGAATAGGAATTATTTCAATTTTAACCTCATTTCTACTTTGGTCAAGTTTACCTGGGTAAAGTCTATCTAAGCTTCTGGATTGTTACTTACCAAGTTTTTGGCCTGTCTTCCATCTTCTGGTTCTTGATTTCCTGAGTATAGGTTCTCATAATGTCTGCTACTCCTAGAATATCCTATTCCTGCCCCAAAACATTCACCATAATTACAAGATCATATGCAAGTCTTGTTTGTGTCTTGTTCTGCGTTTGGGAAATCTGGATCCTTTCTGCAGGCCTTCTCAGAGGCTTGAATAAACAGGTGTTCACTGGATTATTCAAGGACTGGTATGTCGTATTGAGCTCGATGCCAGATTCTTTGAACACAGAAGGATTCTAAGGTCTACATGAGGCCACAGTACTTCTGGAAGGACCAGTCCCGATGCAAAAGGTCCGCATTCTCCAGCCCCCTTCGCTTTCCCTTCCCTCTGTTGGTAAGACTCCCAGCTCACATTTCTCTAGTTACCATCCCCAATCTCCCCAGCTGGAAGTAATCTCTCCATCTTCTGAAAGCCTTGAACAGGATTTTTGCCCATTTGGTTATTTGGTGATTGTCCGTGATTTTTCTTTTAAATTGTGCAGATGACCGATTATCACGTTAGTGTCAGATGTATAAGTAACGATTCAACAAGTCTGTACGTTCTGCTAGGCTCCCCGTAAGTGTGGCTTCCATCTGTCTCCATACAACACTATTGCAATACCAGTGATTCTAGTCCCTATGCTGTGCCTTTCATCCTCATTAATTGCCCTAGACTTGAACAGCCTGCACGGTGGTGGAGGGATTGGTGAGTGCTTCAGCATGGGACGAGTCAGGGGGCAAAGGCATCCAGTCCATAGCAGACACATAGGATATGAATACAGGGCTTCGCTTAGAAAGTTAAAACGGGTAAATCTGCACTCAGCAAACTCCTGACTTGCATCTGGTTTTAGCAATGAATAGCTTGCTCACCTCTGGGCAGCCCCCGCGAGCCCGAAGCGATTCTGACGTTTGCATGATCTTTTGTTTGGACGGCCACCCTAGCAGTTTTCCCTGATGGCAGAGCCTGCGACCAAAGTCTTGTGTGATTTGGTACGATCTTATACAGTACCTGGAATATGATGGCTGCCCCCAAATTATGTGAAATGAACTGAATGAGTTCTTTAGGAACTGTTCTGTTTTCTTCAAGGACACACTTTTTCATGTACGAAAAGAAAAAGGTCCTTATCTGGTTAAAGGGTTTGACTGAGATCTAGATACTCTTGTCAGATAGACACTGGTCCATCTTAGAGAAACATTTGCCTGCACTGTTTGCCAACTGCCCGGATCTTCTGTCTTGGCCAGTCTGGTTCACTCGTAGGATGGTGGGAGGTCTCTTAGCATCTCCTCCAAGCCGGAGCTCGAATCAAAGAGTGTGGGCTTGTTTGTGGGCATCTGTGCATATGGCATAAAGTATTTTGTTTTTCGTGATTTAAATTTCGTGCAAACCAGTTTGAGCACAGTGAGGGATAGGCACTGTCTTTGGTCGGCCGTGACACAGTGTGCAACCTTAATTTCTTTCCATTAGCCTGCCGATGCCCAGCGCTGACGGGCTTGCCAGCTAGTTCCAGATCTTGCTGCATGGGAATCCCGGGGTTACGGTGGGCTGCACGTGAGAGAATCGGGTGACTCTGTGAGGCCGCGGAGAACCCAGGTGTTCTCCTGATGGTGATGCGGTCTTTGCAGTTAGTGGTCTTGGGCTTGGTACCAAGATTTCTGTGCAACTCCTTGTGTCGCATCAGGATGGAGAGATATCCAGTCCCGTCTTGTGCATCCCTATCAGTTAGGAGGACTCTTCTCCCAAGAGCCTCGCCGAAAACCTTCCCTTTCCTGTAAGCAAGGATCACATTACCTGCCTAATTCTCCTGAGCTGGACACTAGGGAGAAGACGGGCATTGCCTCTAGTTCAATCAGATACTGCAGGGAGCTGAGGACGGTATCCGCTTCTCCATGGCCATTGTGCTGAGTGGCAGTGAAGAGGGTGGGGGGCAGCAGGTGGGACAAAACCACACGCCTAATTGGAAGTCAAATGGGGAAATGCATCCTGAGGGGCCACCGACCGCCACTGCCAAGCCTAACGTCTGCAAGGGTTTGTTTGCTGTTGCTTTTGTTGTTGATAGAATAAAACTTCTGATGGTGTAAGATGATGAATGCCCGCCTTTGTTTACATCAAACCGAGCAGAAGTTAGAGAGGGTCAGGCAGGAAAAAAGGCACGGTAAAGCTTATGCATTCTTTGAATTTTATTTTCATTGCCGAACCGTGAGGAATTCAAAAACAAAGGTTCTTTTTATTTAGCAAAGTCCTCTTCAGAGGAAGAATGGAAATAACAAAGCAGAACTGATACCCGATGACTTCCCATCCCGAAAATGCAGCTGGGCGGACGTTGTCATTATCTCCTAAAAGCCACAGAGTCCAGACTGGAGGAGGTGTGCTCAGAGAATCCGAGGGGATGCACAACTTGTCAGAGACAGCCCGTTGGACTGGAGGAGCCATAAGAGAAAGCGTTATAAGCAAGAGAGTCTCAGGGCCTGCTTGGGTCCCCCCATCCCAACCTACCAGCGCTGGTAACAGAAACTTGGGACCGCGGGTTCCATTTGCATCGTCTGGGGAGAACCACAAGCCTGCCTCACCCACCGACCGAACAGTATACCTTAGCGTAGGACACAGGCTGAGCGCTTCCCGTAGATGTCAGGGATAGTTTCAGCTCTCTCACAACTTACAGGGCGATTCTGAACTCATCACCACGGCCCACGTAAACCTGGTTTTCAAGAACTTTTCTCTCCCCCAGTATATTATCTTTGACTTCACCACCCCCCACAGACAAAGACCCTCCTTTTGCCAAATGAGTGAATTAAGTCCCTGCGATTATTAGGAGGGACAGAACTTCGAAGAGATACTCCTCTGGACGTTTTGATGGAGTGAGCAAGAGTTTTATCTGTATTCCTACATCACGCGGCGTCCACGTCAGATTCCCTCCAAAGACCCCAGTTTGCACAATGCCTCCTCCGTCAGTCCTTCTCCTTCCAAGTTCATCAATTCCCACCTGCCCTCCATGGGCACAGGACTTGATTGACAGTGGATTTCTGACCCGTCCTGTAATTATGGTGCCCTCTCTGTGGAGGTGTGTCGTACTGCTTCCGGAAGCCTCGATAATAAAGTACCTATTACGTTTCCTTGAATCTGAGAACGCTCTGTGTGCGACACCACTGTTGAAAGGCTCTCTGAAAGAAACTCTTGCCAATTAAACCACTCCCAGGCGTCCTTGCCACTTACGAGTTTCATACCCCTTCCAACAGCTCCTTAAAAAGCACATTCCACCACCCTAAGTACACATAAAACAGAAAATAGATACAAAACAAATGAAGGAGTCCCTGCAACGTGTCGCAGTTTTACACGCTGGCGTTCACATCTCCTGAGAAGGGATAGAATCCCGACGGATAGAATCAGCATGTCGCTGATGTCCCATCCTTTGCTTTGCGCTCACTATTTATATGGAAGTCTACGACCTGAAATGTGCCCGGATCCTGGATTGGCAGCTCGAATTACCAAAAGAGGGGACGCTTGCATATACAGCGCCTTGAGCAAAAAATTGACCGTTGCAAGCAGGTTCTCCCAGCCACGACCTTCTGCCCCACCCACTACTCTAGGTTCCTTTGAATATTTCTAAACCTAGAATCCTAGAACACGTATTCTTTCGTTATCTGGCATCTTCGTGAGATTCAGTACTGCTGTCGTGTGTAGTGGTGGTCAGTTCGTTTTCCTTGGTACGTGGTGATCCATTGTCTGAAAATACTATTGTTTATGACAGATTCTAACACTGCGGGGCCTTTGTTGTGTTTCCCGTTTTTGGCTATTAGACGTAATGCTGGTGAGTGCGGTTTTCCGTAGATGCCTAAAAGTGAAATGGATGGATCTGTGGGTGCATGTTAAACTGTAGTGCGGAGTACCATACACTTCTCAAAGAGCTGGTATTAACTGAATAGGGTAGCCACTAGTCACCTGTGGCCACTTAAATTTAATGGCAATGAAATAAAGACAAAATTTAGTTTCTCCATTCTCGTGGCCGAATTTCAGTGGCCTCATTGCAGCCATGGCTACCATACTGGATGTCACAGAATAGAGTCTTTTCATGAGCATGACAAGCTCCGTCGGCTAGCACCATCCCCTTCCCTTATAACTCTGTATTGTGAGTCTGTCTAGGTCTAGAAATCCAGGTCCGTGTGAGTGGTATCACTTTCTGGTTTTAACTTGCCTTTACTTGGTTGCTGATATCTTTGGATAACTTGCCGTGTTTCCTGATCGTTTAGAACCTCTTTTCCAAAGTGGCTATTAAAGTCCCTTGCTTGTATTTTAAGATGGTTGTCCGTGTTTGTATGTATTTTTTTCTGATGGATTTGAAACAGTCCGTTATATTTTCTGCTCTAACAAGCTTTTGTGTGCATGTTGCAAGTATCTCCTCCCACACATGGCCTTTCCTTTCACTCACTTAACAGTGACCACTGTTGAATGGAGGTGGTTTGTTTTAAGACAGCAAATTTCACAATCTTTCAGGTTCATGCTTCTCGTGCACTGTTTATGAAGCCAAGGTGTTTGTTTCTTGAGATGGATACATTAATGGGTATTGTTCAAAAAGCAATGCTATTAGCCATTCTGTGGGAATAAGGAAGGTAGATAAAAGTGCCACTCTGTCAAAAGGACGTTGGATAACAGGTCACTTTAGTAGAGATAGAATCCTTCCATAAGATTCTAGGAAGAGTATAATTGTACGAATATTTTATTTCCATTCTAATCCTTGTTTAACATGAATACCCATGGCATCTGTTAAAGTCTAAATATCATTCCATGCTATACATCCGTATTTTTCTAAAAGTTAGTTTATTTATTTAAATAATCCCTGCACCCGACCTGGGGCTCGAACTCATAACACCGAAATCGAGAGTTGCATGCTCTTCCAGCTGAGCCAGGCAGGTGCGTTGTTATGATGGAAATTATAAACATTTGTTTATAAGTCAATTCTAGTTTCTTTGAAATTATTTACGGGAGACCAAAATGTTTATCAGAAGCTATTATCATGCTGCCTTTTAATATCAGTGGGGCAAGTGAAACATTTGGTGGGGAAATACCAACATCAGCACAGATGGCCACTGGACAACTAGATCCCTACCTCATACCAAAGAAATACACCACTGAATAAATTTCAGACTGATGAAGTACATAACTTAAAAGGAAAAAAATGGAATGTAAAATATAGATAAGTATTGATAGAACTTGGGGTTGTAGAAAGACTTTGTAAGCTTAACTGTAAATACAGAAGTCAGGAGGGATGCCTGGCCGGCCTTGTCACAGTGGGGCATGTGACTCTTGATCTCAGGGTTTTGAGTTCAAATTCCAATGTGGGGTATACTTTTGTATATATAAGTGTATATATATATATAATTTTGTGTATATATATAAATGTATATATAATATACACTATCTATAGTATAAATGTATATATAATATACACAATCTATCTATAGTATGCTATAAATAGAATTATATATTATAATGTTACATATAGACTATAGAATATATTACACATTGTATATATAACATACATTATATATAATATGTAATATGATTTATACATAAATACATAATTACGTATACATAATTATATATCCCTATATATGTGTCTGTGGTATGGTACGTATATACAGATACAGTTTAGGTATATCTTGAAACCCAAAAATAAAATACAATATGGAAATCTTGCTTTGAAAGATAGGGTTATGGAAAACCAGTCTTAAATTTTTTTTAAACTTTTTTGCAAATGGTAGGCATTGAAAAATATTCGTAAATTGTTATGTATCTACCCTTTTTGTTTACTGGTAGAGAGGAATGAACAGGAAGAAGAGTTGTTCAAATCAGAGCAATAACTGTATTTCTAGTTAATTTTCTCAGTGAATTGAATGAATCTCATAATGAGATAATATATGTGAAATGGTTTTGAGAATTGTAAACAATAGGAAAAACGGGAGTGTTTATTTGGAGTGATTTTGCCCTGGCAAACACGTTCATGCTATTTTCCATACATCCACAAAATCCACTTCACTGGAAATCATTCCAAATAACTTTTAGAAATTGAAACACTTGTACTGCATTAGGAGAAAATAGAAATAGGGAAATTATTTCCCTGAGCGTGCATGCTGAGCGCCAGAACTGATTAATAGTGGAGCCCAGAACCAGCAAAATGAGCAGCCTTGTGGGATGTGAGGATCACAGAGCTTACCAGTATTAAACATTTGATTAAATGCAATACTTTGAGACCACTGGGCAAACCACAACTTTCTTTTCATTTTCAGTACCCGTTTTTTTTTTAATGTTTTTTTTTTTTAAACATATTTTTTTAAGAGGAAGAAGCAGGCTCACAGCAGAGGAGCCCGACGTGGGGCTCGATCCCACAACACTGGGATCACGCCCTGAGCCGAAGGCAGACGCTTAACCGCCGTGCCACCCAGGCGCCCCTTTAATGTGTTCTAAAACACTTTTATTTTTCATGCATGCCAGCAAAGTCTTGTGTATACATCATGGAATATGAACTCACAGACTGAATTCAGTTGAACTCAGAATCGATTTTTTTTTTTTTTTAACCTGAATCTACTTGTCAGTAAAATGAAACCCTAGAAAGCACGATGAATGATGTCATGGACGTTTTTAGGTAAAAATAATATATCAGCAGTAGTAACCAGTAGAAGTTCCCTGACCCCCTTTCTTTTCCTACAGACCTCTTAAAAGTCCTAAACATCTGTTGGGCCTGCAGCAAACCTAGTTCCTGAGCATTTACAGGTCTGGAAACAAAAACTCCCCTCCATTCCCCACGTACTGATATCTTAAACCATCGAAATGCTATTCATAATGAACACCTTAAAAATAACTTACTACTTTTAATTCAGCTATGTTTTGCACTGTTTTTTTAATGGAGGAAAATCCATGTGGACACTGAGACTCTTCCAGAGTATCCCATCATCTTGTTGGATCATCCCTTAACTTATGGGTTTGCTGGTCCCCGTGATCCATAAATTGAAGTCTGTGTAGCAGAATTGTGTGGGAACGTGTGATATTCCTTTATATTTTGTTTTTTGAGACCTCAGTATCCTGAGCTGTTAGATTACAAATGCTGCATTGTAAGAGCTACCCCAGCCCAGTACGCGGTCCTTTCTCCTCCCATGTGCCCAGTGACAAGCTGGGTAGTCATAGGTTTTTATGTACTCCTGTTTGCCCCCAAATTTTCCATCCCTATTTGCTACCAAAATTCCCATCACCCTAAGTCCAATCATACAGGCTACTTGGACCAGATAGATGTGGGATGCTATCAGGACAGGATAACATGGGGGAAAGAGGGACATGTGTTCTGCTTTTGACACTAAGAAGGGGCTTCACTCTATAATCTCCACTAGTTTTTGGTTTCTTTTTCTCATGACTTACGCTTTTTCCCACTGGGCACTCTGTTTGCCATTTTCCTAATGGTTCGGGGCATTCTTCTCTATATCGTCTTCTTTTCATTCGTTGATGACCATGAGAAGAAGAGTTCTTCCCCTGGGGATGCTCAGCCCCTACAGCCAGTGGCAGACAAAACATGTTAAAATAGGACCCAGTTACGACTCGACCAGGAGTGCAATGCTACAGCTATGCTTTAAATGCACAAGGCAGAACTGGCTCATCCTAACTTGGGAAACCAAGACTTGTCAACAGTGGTACCAGGATGCTCACAGCCACAGTGTAGTGAACAGCAGGGTGGATTTGGGGGAATGGGAATAATTTGTAAAAGCCTAGAGCATATACCGAATATTGGGCAGCTAGCTGTGAAAGGTATGTGGGGCAGGTGGCACATTGAGAAGTGTGAACTGTGGGGTGCTTGGGTGGCCCAGTTGGGTGAGCGTCCTCTGACTAGTGATTTTGGCTCAGGTCGTGGTCTCGTGGGTCGTGAGATTGAGCCCCATGTTGGTGGGGAGTCTGCTTGACATTCTCTCCCTTTGTCCCTCCCCCCATTCTCTCTGTCTCAAAAATACATCTTTTTTTTTTTAAAAAAAAGTGTGAACTTTATCCTGAACGCACTGTGGAGTCACCACAAGAGAGTAGGAGTTATCCCAGGAAGATGCACGTCAGATAATTTTACTCAACTGCTCAAAATGGCAGAAGGCTTCCCATCCTTCATAGCCGCCATACTTTTCTTGGTCACTAGGTGATTCCCGTCTCTTAGTGTGCTCTTACTCTTTTCTGTCTTTCAGTCTTACTTTAGATCTTTCCTCCAAAGACACCTTTTCTGTGGAACATCCAAGCCCGTGTCCCCTCATGTACCCCACACCCCCCACCAAACACATCATACCCACTTCCTGGGCTCTATTTGGTTTATCCTTAAGACTTTTGTTTCTTCTTCCTGACATGCTCTGAAATACTCTGTTGCACATGTTTTTCTTTTTTCCTTTTGGTCTACCTCCCTAAACAAGGTAGGTGAGATGAGATCTATGCACAGTGCATGTGGCAGCCTGACGTATGAGCTCACACCTGGTCAACGGGGCTTGGGGAAGTCTGCTCCCTTAGACTTGAGAAAAGGGTACTGGGTATGTTTTGTCATATGGATCATTCTTGTTCTGAATTTTAAACAGTAGTAGTTTTCACTGCAAGTACGTCGTGAAAACTGTAGAAAAGTAAAAAATTAAAATTTAGGCTCGGATAGTCCTGCTTCCCAAAGATGAACACTGTCCAGTTTTTGGTGAATGTTTATTTATTTAAAAAAAAAAAGATTTATTTAAAAGAGAGCGCGAGAACATGAGCAGTGGGGAGAGGCAGACTCCCCACTGAGCAGGGAGCCCAGTTTGGGGCTCAGCCCCAGGGCCCCAGGGCCCTGGGATCATGACCTGAGCTGAAGGCAGCCGCCTAACCGACTGAGCCACCCAGGTGGTCCTACATTGTTTAATATAATGCACATTTTCTATCTAGTTTGTGATATATACATTTTGTGAAATGTTTACAAATTTAGACTGCTACTGTATGTATAATTGTGCATTCTCTTTTAAAAAGGCTATTCTTTCAAAACTTTCCCATGTGATACATATTTTAATCTGAATTTTAATGGCTGAATAGTACATTTGCACTTTTTTTGTGATTTTTTTTTTCTATCAATAAATTTGTGGTGAACATCCTTGTTACATCTTTCCGTAAATATCATCGTTTCTTTAGGATAAATTCCAAATACTGGAGTTGTGGTAGTTTTTAAATTGTACTGTGTGGGTTCCCCCCCCCCCCCGGATCTATGTGAGACTCAACTCAGCCCTAATAATAACATGCTATCATTTTCTCAGTATTTTTAGATCTGCCTGAGGAATTGAGAGAAAAACTAGTCATTTTCTTTAGGCTGAATATTTTCTTTCCATTTAAAAACTCAAACTCAACATTTATTTAGTTTTCCAAACAATGCAGTGTGTTTATATCTGCATTATTTAAGCATCGTTTATGAGTAGACAAGATTCCCCTTTAAGTAATTAGGCACGGGGATGAAATATTTAAAACTCTGCTTGGAAACATGCATTTATATTTTCATAATGATTAATAGTCACCTTAATTGCTTAATTTTCTAACAAAAATCATTGGTGCTTACATGACTGAGATAAATCAATCTTAATTACTTTATTCTAGACTAATAGTGTCAGTTGTTAGGACCTTAAATAGAAAAACTTGTGTCTGGAAGGTGACTCTCTCCTTCTTCCAGATTGGACATGAAGACCCCCTCCCCTCAAACTATAGAATGTCCAGCCACATTTACTGACTATCTGATGCCCTTTGAGCTCTTTGTAACATGCCAAGCGTGCTCAATGCTAACATACATGCTAAATATTCATGAAAAAGAATGGGAGAAATAGAAATGTACTCCATTCAATAGAATAAACTATGTAAGGAAATGATTTGGAAATTATATACATTAAATCTAAAATGAGAAAGGACAGTTACTTGGAAATGAGTCTGAATTGGACTGAAGAAGAGATGAGGACATTGAACATAGCCAGCATCCCTCAAATACAGATTTGCTTATTTAACTTCAAGGAGGAATCGGTGCTGTTTCAAATGAAGAAAGAGATTTTGTGCCCAGAATGGCAGATGGGCTTATAAAGCTAATTCTGCTAGAAACAAGGGATATTGGAATTTGTGGAGAAGATGCCGTTCAAATGAAGATTGTAAGCCCTAGGAAGGTAGTGTGACCAGGCTCTTTTATTCATCAATACCTACTCAGGACAGTCATGGCTTGTGTTCAGCATTTGCGAATATTTCTAGTATAAATACTTGAATCTCTTAAAAATGATCCCCAGAGGCAAAAAGTCAAGGCTTCACAGAACGTCTTCTAAGGTGAATAATTTAAGTAAATATCCAGGATTCCTGTTAAATATGATCAAGACATTTTTTTACTTCAATCCCTTTAAGAGTAAATGGGAGGAAATGTTACGTTCAATGAAAGTAAGAAATGATGACCACTCCCAATCACTAAGTCCACTGCTTCCTGATGGATACCTGAAGTCAACCCACGGACAGGGACATACTGACAGCCTGTTCCCCCATCACAATAAGCAGCATCAGATCTGACAAGGCATATCCAGTAATTAGAAAGAAATGCAAACGGGCACGTGTAAATCCTTTCTCTTAACAAAGCCAACCTATCAAGACTATATTGCTTGCTCCCAAATCCTATTTTCAAGGATGAAATCTGACTGTAAATGTCCCTCCACCTCCCCCTAGGGGAGACATGCTTAGGGCTGGCTCAGGATACCATCATGGTGATGGGAATTAAAACGAGAAAAGCATTTGAACTTTTATTTAAGCTGTCCCCTCACATTGTTTTGTCCATGACTTAGATTCCTAGCTCAGTGAAGCTGCCTGAGATACAGCAAATTCAACAACATTAGGAATGCAGTCATCTCAAGATTCTGGCCATAGGCACAGAGAAACTATGGGATAACGGGCTTTGCTGAAATCTCCACCAACTCCCAGAACTCTTGAATCTGAGAAGAGACTTGTTGTCCAGGCCGAAGAATAACTGACTGGACAGGACTGAGTTTATTTATTTGTTCATTTTTGAGAGAGAGAGCATGAATGCATGCAAGCATGGAGGGGAGGGGCAGAGGGCGAGGGAGAGAGAATCCTAAGCAGGCTCACACTCAGCGTGGAGACAGATGTGGGGCTCGATCTCACAACCCTGAGATCATGACCTGAGCCAAAATCAAGAGTGGAATGTTCAACCAACTGAGCCCACCAGGTGCCCCACCATGGAGTTTAAAATAACAAAGTGAATCAAAGCTACAGAAAGATCCCTTGCGTTTCAATCATTGCCCATTGCCAGTGGTCTATTCTAAGATAAGCAAAAATCAGAAAAGAGCCAAGAGAACATTGTTGCCTTATTTGCAAAGCAGGTGAGGTGGAATGAGAAACATCAGCAAAAAGAAAATATGATACACTTCGGAAAGGAAACAGCAATCTCAGCTAATTCTTCATAGTCTACAAATAACTTTTAATACATGATTTCTCAAAAGGAGTTAAAAGAAATGTCTCCAGATACTACAAAACAACAGAGGAATATGTAAATTAAGTTGGGAAAGCTAGTGAAAAGAAATGAAAGACAAAAATAAGAATTTAAAAGGTTTGGAGGGCCGTAAAATAGCCTCAAAAAAGACTAAAATATTGCCAGAAACACAGGGGACAGGTTTAGGGAAATCACTCAAAATAAAACAAAGAAAAGGGCAAACATGTTTAGAATGAGAAAAATGATGGCAGTGAGGGAGCAAGGAGAAAATGTTTACATTGTTGGTGTTCCTGGAGAGCAGAACGGAAGGAAAATTCACTTCAAAGGTGTGACAGAAGAGACGTTTCTTGAGATTAAGCAACACTGGAGAGTAGCTCTCAAAACGTGGTTCTGGGAAAAGCTGCTGCACCATGGACTTCTCATCAAAACCTAGCCTACTGATGTTGCCAAATGGGAAAAGTCAAGAGATAATCCTAGAGGTATTCAGGGAGAAAAACGTTTTCAGCAGTTTCAATACTTTCATAGAGATGCTTAGTGTCGGGACTTAACAGAGCAATGACTAAAGTCTGAAAGAATATGTTCTTCAAAATCGTCCTTGGACTGAAGGACGACCGGCAGCAACCATGACTTCTTGAAAACTGTGTACTCTGGAATGAAACCGTTCAGATAGTGGGACAGTAATGATGAACTTGAGAAGTCTTGATCAGAAGGAGGTCTGGTGTGCGTGGAATCCATCCCAAGATAGTTCCAAGATAAAACGGTGGAGGGAGTTCTGGAAACTCGACCGAGCTGACTTGTTACAAAATGACAATAGGACTGACAAAACTGGAAAGTCAGGGAGAGAAAAAGTGCCAGGAAGGTATTTGTAGAAAGTCCTTCATCTTTCATAGAAGGGAGTCAATGGAGGACTACTAAAGCAAAAAAATACGCCTAACAAAAACATAATAGCTCCAACCTTTCAAAGACTTTTCTTTTTTAATTAGGATTTTTTAGGAAGACCAATCTTCTTGAATATCAGTTATATTTTCAGCTTAATTCCATTTTTATTTTGACATAAATCGTATCTTTAAGAATATGACACTTTGTTTTTAAAAATGAATGCCATGCATTTAATGATTACATTTGCTTGTTTAAATGTTTGTAGATTTGCCAGGGGTGGTATTGAGTAAGCACAAACTCTGCTTATCTTAGTTGACTTTTGGGAATCTTCTTTATACTATTCTGTATTATCTGAATTATTTAAAATATTTTAACTGTTGGAGGAAAGAAGAAAAGCAGAAAATGCATTTGTGGGGGAATAAGACCAGATCCGTCCACACCTTCAGAGTTTGGGTTACCTTACCTACCCAAATATCTCATTAACGAGAATCTAGGGGATGAATATAGATTTGTTCAAGCTTCTTATCCACCTGTGCACACCTTCCCAGACCCACCCCGTTCTTCACTTTGATGGAAAGAAGCTATTTGATTTTTTTTCTCCCCTCTCTTCTCCATGCAGAATCAGGGACCATAAAATCAAATGTTCAGTCCAGGACATGAAACTGAATCCTTCACTTTTGCCCCCTTCCTTCATTTTAAAAGATAAACTGATATAAATTAAACATGAACAAATGCAGGTTCTCTGAGCTTCTCCTAGTTTCAAAGCTCCAAATACCATGTGTTCATCCAACAGAGATAACATTGGTTTTAAAAATCCCCAAGTTTTGAGTGGTTTACTGCTATGAACAGACATCCTTTGCTCAGTCACACTGAGGTCTACCTGCTCTTGTGTCTCTCTGTGGGATCCCTGACATCATTTTGACAACGTCTGTCTTTATTAAATAAAAACCAAAGCAGTCCATCTTAATTGTCTTGGTAGCATAGGGAGAGCTATGGCCTAACTCCCAGAAAACAACAGCAGCTTTTGAGAGCATCTGGTTAATGAGAGTTGAATTTTAACCTCGGAGACCATTCTGATCAAAGAGGTCACTGATATGTAACTGAGGTACTAATTATTGCTACCATGGCCATCGTACTGCAGTATATAAATGCATCAAATTAACATGTTATACACCTGACATGTGCATGTCAAATACATTTCAACTTAAAATGGTGGGAGGAGGAATCCAAAGATCTAAGTAAATAAGGGCAAACCCTTGGGTCCGTAAAGTTGGGATTTTTGCGCAGAACCCCTCAAACAACACACCTGGGATCAGAACCCAGCTCTTTCTATCAGCCTACCCTTTGAGAATTAAGGTGTTCTCTATGCTGCTTTCCATTACCCAGCTCTGGAGGGTGACATAATGGCAAACAAAGGAAATATCCATTCCAAACCAAGCCGATCTGAGTAGGAATCCCCTTCTCTTTCCAAGTACGAATGTAGCTTTGTAGGAATATAAACATATTTTTGTTACTATTCCTTTTCTCCTATCCTTTCCTATCCCCACCCCGTTACAGGAAGAGAATATCCCATATTTTAGTAGGTGGATCTTTTTCTTTAATTCACTTGGCTTGCTTTTTCGTTGATAGGGAAAATTAACCTGGAATTTATGTATATAAGTATTCAGTCTACCTATATGGGTGTTTATCAAGGTAAAATGAGTGCCGTATAAATTAAACCCAAGGCAAAGCCGTGCGTTTTCCTTTGACACGGGCATTTTAAGGGGCTGTGATTGATACGTCATTAAAAGAATTAGGTTTCAGGTTAAATTAATTATTGAACCATTCCATGCTGATGTTCTCCATTGTGTGTGAGATTGGACAGGCCAGCCTACCGCTCTGCATAAAACAGACTGTCACACCAGGGGTGTTCAACTTCCAGCGGCTGGAGAATGGTAGTCCTGGAAAAAGAGAACGTTGAAGATAAAATGTGCGTTTTTATAAAATCGTAATGAATTTTCACCACAAACAGCTTTTGTCTGTATAGTTCCCATAACGGCACATGCAAGAAGTAAAATCATGAGCTTTGCGCTTTCAGTGCTCGGATCTCTGTGTTGGATGAACCTGAGATCACAACCCTGAGATCACGACCTGAGCCAAAACCAAGAGTCATGCTTAACCAGTTGTGCCACCCAGGCACCCCAAAATTTCCAAATATCTTAGCATGAATGTCTTATCATACTCTGCCTTTTAATTGCTATATTACCTTAGGTAAGGCCTTCTATTTCTCTGTCCTCATCTATTAAATAAAAGTAATAGGTACTCTCTGATAAGCAGTGGCATGAATTGAAATACGTTCAGTGCATTGAGCAGGGTGGCAAGGGGAGCAGTGCCCATTAACTCTGGGTTTCCCACATTTCTTGCCTCCCTTGTAGTTGGGAGTGGTCATGGAACTAGTTTTCTCTAATGAGCTGTGGGAGAAAAGTGACCTGTGTTAAGATCAGAGCAAGGCACTTGAGAGGAGAAATGGATTTCTGTGATCTCTGTCCTTCCACTGTGTGGACTCAGGCAGCTACAAAGGTTTCCCCCATAAGATGGCAACACTGAGTCACTACTACAGGGCGACTTGATTGTCAGTGCACTTCCAGAGCAGAAAACAACCCATATATATAAAGCCCCTTAAGATGTAAGGGGATACTTGTTACGACATTATTACCTGTCTTAGCCTGACTCAAACAAAAAATCCCTAGCGCGTGGCAAGCCCTTATCTAATTGTTAGCGATTATAGCTGGTCTTTCCTGGCTTTCCTCTTGCGGGAACAAGCCTCAGGAAAGCCTGAAGCCTGGATCTGCCAAGAGATGCTGGCTCTGGCAATGATGTTGGTGTGCACAGTCTTAGAGGACACATCGGGAAGGTTCACTGCTGTTCTGTACCAGTTGCTCCCACCTCATGTTCGACCTGATCAGTAGGGAAGCCACCAGAGTCCATGCTCACTCAGCCCGAGTGAGTGTTATAATCTCAGTAGGAACTCTGAGCCCAAGGTACCATTAGCTCCCTTGAAAAGAGCCTGTGTGGTGATGACTTTGGCTTTGCATGGCTGCCTCTGAACAGATGTATTTCCGTATGCTTTGTCATGAGTATAAGTTGATGCTCTCAGACATGTCTGTCTGGTGTTGGAAGGGAGGAAAGACTTTTTCTGTGTCTCCCTCGGTTCCATAGCTGAGTCTTCAAACAAAAAGTACTGACAGGCAGATTAACAGAAAAGGTATACATATGTATTAATGTTGAATATTGTGTGTACCGAGACATCCCGGGGGGAAAGGTGAATACCCTAGAACGCAGTGAGATTTGAGAGCTTCTCCACCATCTTAATTAGGGAAGGGAAAGGTGTGTGGGCCTGTGGGGAGAGTTTAGGATTTTAGGAAAGAAGACTGGTCCTTAGAAGAGCAGAGAGAGGTGTGACAGTTTGTGACAGAGTCGGGGTGTGGGGTCGATGTCTAGTCTCCTCTCCCGTGACAAAGCTCGATCCTTCTCAGTGACAACACTCCTGGGGAGAGCACTGATCACAGTTGAGTTCCTTTTGGAGGATGTATCTTTAGGCAGATGAAGGAAATTCAGAGAAAGCCTCTCCCTGCACCTGCCGTGTTTCAAGTGCCTATAGTCATAATCAGCATCCCAATACAGTTCATTTGGGGGTGCCATGTCCTGAACACCCTCAGCAGGAATCCATCCATCCCACCCATCCCATCCCATCCCATCCCATCCCATCCCATCCCATCCCATCCCATCCCATCCCATCCCATCCCTGTGCTTCTGTGATAATCATATCCCCATTCTGCCTCATCATCCCCCTTCCCCGAACGCCACGCTTTCCGGTAGAGTGAACTCTGGTTATTGATATGCTAGTTTACCCTACTTCTCACAGTTTCACATACTTGTTCCCTCGGACCCGTGTATATCTGCCAACACAAGACCTCCTATTCCCCTTCTTCCTGATAGTCCTGTTCACCCTGCAGTCATGCCTTAGATGTCCCTTCCTTGCCTGTAATTAGTGTGTGTGCTTCTGTGTGCATCGATAGAGACTCTCATGCGCTTACCCACTGTACCAACATCCATTTTGTT
This sequence comes from Ailuropoda melanoleuca, assembly GCF_002007445.2. NCBI lineage: Eukaryota > Metazoa > Chordata > Mammalia > Carnivora > Ursidae > Ailuropoda > Ailuropoda melanoleuca. Next base: position 4,062,432 of record NC_048238.1, on the reverse strand, counting down.
GTAGCTGCTAGGTCACTTCTCTCTGCAACCTACTGACCTGTAGAGCTCTGAGGACCCCCTCAAGGACTGAGTCATCATCATTATCTTGGTGCCTGACAGTCCACAATTGTTTGAACAAATGAAGATCTGCTAGGCATCACCTTGAAGGAGCACAAATACTGATTTCGCCAAATGAACTCACGTTCTAGTTGTTTTTGCTTTTTCTTACACTCTCTTGACTTGTATTTAAAAAAAGCCTAAGAAAACAGGAAAAGGTAAAAGAAATATTGGAACTTAGCTGTCCTTTGTTTCCCCTTAATTTACAGTATCTTTAACAACTAAAGACCACATAAAGGTCCAAAGAATAGAAAAACAATTAGCAAATTCATTAACTGTTGGCTTATTGTTTCAGTCTTAAGGATAATTAGTTGTCTTATGCCACTGCATGGATTAATGCCTTGTGCATGGAAGCAGCCTATATTTCATGAGTATTTTTGCAACATAGAGCACGGTGGCAAGCCTTGCGAATGGATTAATGCAATGACGTTTTGCGTCAAGCAGTCTCTCTACTGATACAGCTAAATTTGAGTGTGGAGGTAGAAAGAGAAATGCAATGATTTGCTAGCGTTTGAATTCCGGCAGAGTTCATCTAAAGTGTCAGATTTCATCTTGGGTGGGCGAGATCCTGCATAAGGATAGCAGAAACTCTTTGTCATGTAGACGTTTTCAATTATTTACATGGCCTGATGATGTTTGAGAAAGTTAGTGATAATTACTGGCTGATCCAGATTTATATTTGAGGGTTCACTGGGGCAAATTATTAATTCATTAAGTAGCTATTTGTCTTTGCATGTATTCCATGCAGGACTCTATCCTAGGAACTTTGGAGTGAACACTGGAATAGGACGGTATCATTCAGGGGAAAAAGCAAACACAAATCAGTATAATTTGAGGGAAAGGATGAAGTACTGCTTTAGGGGAAATAGTAAGATACTGGGTTTTAGAGTAAGAAGGTTTCTTCCAGGTGAGAAAATCGGGGACATCTTTGTAAATGAAGTGACATTTGACTTGATCTCTGGAAAAGAGAGGGATATTTGGATACAGAAACATTCTCATTTTGAGGGGAGCGGGAATCAGTCTGGTCGGTTCCCAAGCTGAAGTTATTTCTAAAGGAGCCCCTGGAAAGGGGAAGGGGGCGACTTTACCTCATTCACGAATTACCTTAATACCCACGTCCTCTGGTTGACCCGGTAATATCAGTTTTAACACCGGGGCTCGGTTCCTCAGGAAATAGTTGTTTTTCTCCATAATGACTGTCCTCTGAGTTTGAATTCATACTCTATCTCAGCACCGCAAGATTTTCCTTCAAATAAAATCATTTGGAAATTTCAGGTGTCTGTGATCTGACTGATCCTTGATATACTTCCCAGAACAGACATCTTAGCAGCAAAGTAGGACGTTGATTTTCCAAACGACTAGAGAAATAAGCCTTTGGGATCACAAAATGCTAAACAGCTTCATTCCAGGAAGAATCCAGGGCTGGTGATAGTTCCATCCATTCCTGTAAAGTCTAGGATGAAAATGCAGTTTTTCACATGCAAACTTGGGTCACTCATTTAGAACATGGCTTTAAAATATCGTTGGGATTGACGAGGTACCAGTGTCACCACTAGCCAAACCTAGTTAATCTGTGTATGAGTACAAACAAGGCAAGTTGTATATTAATCTCTGCCTGTATTTTAGGTAATGGCAGTGCTTTGTGGAAAGCGGGCATCTTTGTCTTTGTCTGTTAGGGGCCCTTTAAAAATGGCATGAATGTCATCTTAGAGGGTGGAAAATAAGTGACCTCACTTGAAGACACCATGTTATAGTAACAGCTGATTATGTAATGAGTTCCTGTTGTTTGAACTGCCCAGAAAAGGACAGAATGGGGCAGAATAATCTACATTCTGAATCTCGTGGAACGTGGTGTATTTATCTGGCCAGTATCCTATGTCATCCAGTGCAGGGTGTCTCACAGGAAAGCGGGTCTATTATGCGGTGGGAATTAATTGGGAGCAAAATGACCATCCTCATGATTGCATACCAATAGGGAGCCTTTGAGGCAAAGAACAATAGAGGAAATACAAGTTTTCATTATAGCAAAAAGTACCATCTCTGGCCCTAGTTGACAGTACCAAATTCTACAATTGCATCACTTCCTCTTATATCCTTTATGGACTTGAGTCTTGCCGGTTGAGTTGGGGAATGAGATTCCTATGATTTTAATATTACGGAATGCCTCCTCTTCCGTGATGACCAGCACAATATATTATTACAAGGAAGGTAGCTATCACTGTTTGGTAGACCACGGTGACACTCAAAGGCAAATTAATCTTTTGTTTCATTGATACCTATGACTTCCTGACCCCACAATGGCCAACACTGACATCCAAGAACAACAGAATCCTATTTTAATGATCTGTTCATTAAATGACTTGTTTTTCTGCAGCTTCATTAAAGAAGGGCCAAGGAATGAGAGAATGCTTGGAAATAAAGAATTAGGTAGAAAACCTCTGTGAGCTATAGGACTATTTCTGTCGAATTCATGCAGATCAGAAAACATTGTTTTCCTAGGTTTCAGGAAAATATTCAAAAGTGATAATTCGTTTGGTACTGGATTCTTCCCGTTTAAGGGAATGCAACATGGTTTTCCAAAGACAGTAATTTTTCCCGTGGTCTGTTTGATTTAGGAATCAGTCAAGTGTTTTTAGACTCAGAAGGGGATTATCACTCCTTTGTTGTCCAATGCCATATACTCTAATATTTCGTACTTTTCATCTTCTATAAAATGGTGTGCAAGAAATACGTCCTATTTACTTAATGAGATTTTTGTGCAAAGATTAAATTACAAAATGATAAAATTACTTCTCAGCTAGTAAAGATAGAAATTTTATACACAAAATTTCAATCACTTTGCATCCCACTGCCTGGAATTTTTTGAACAGGAAATCAGTGATATTTGTTAATGGTTAATGATTTGCAGAATGTGACATTTTTGATTGCAAACATAAAGTGATTCAGAAGGAAAAGTTTTACAGGTTGAGTCTCAGTGAAATTTCAGTAAAGAGAACTCTTTCAAAATGTGAACTCTTTCAAAAATATAACAGGGATTAAAATTTCCCAATGCACTTTATAATGCTAGTGGGGCTTTGAATCAAAACTAGTCCATGTATATTTTGTGTGTCTAAAAATTTCCTCATATTTCAGGTTGAGCATATTGTAAAATGCTTCACGGCAACAGATTAGTACTACGTGTTCCCATCTTCAGGAGAAAACTTCATAGCCATATGACCATAGCATGGACTTATAATTATAAAGATTTATGGGTGCCACTATAAGAAATTTACTGATGTGTATCCCAAACAACCCCCTCAACAAAGCTGGGAGGGCACAGTTTATTAGGCAGGTCCCATAGGGGAATCATGCAGATATCTGGGAAATGGCATGCTGGTTACAAGGACCCCAAGCACAGATGCACATGCTGGGAGCAAATAGTTAATGTGTTTATGGAATAGCATAAGAGGTGTTATGGCTGGAGTAGAATGAACAAAACAAGCAGCTAGAGATTAGACCAGAAATGTATCAGGATCCCATGAGAGGTAGGGCTTTCTAGGCCCTTGTAAGAAATGTAACTGTTTCTTTGAGTGAGATGGGAAACAATTCAAGAAACTCAAAAAGAGAATCTGAATCCATATTTTGAAAGAATTAATCTGGCTGGTGAGTTGACAATAGACTGTAGGGTGACAGGTCAATACAGAGACACCTGTTAGGAAGGTGACTGCAGTAATCTAGGTAAAAAATGCTGGAGGCTAGGACCAGGTGTGGGTGGAGAAGGTGGTGAGAACTGGTCAGACTTTAGATATGTTTTGACCTTAGCTGAAGACTGTATGCAGAAGAGAGGAGATAAGGACGATTCTTGCATAAACTATAGCTTGGGGGTAGAGAGAGAGTTTGTTTTTTCCAGTATATTTTGAATTCTATTTCAAAGACATCATGGATAACCTTATCTCTTGCTTATAGCCCTTACTGAGAACTTCAGGGAGTAGCTAATTCGCTCCAACACCCTGAAGTTTTCCTTCCAGCTGCTCCAAGCTGTGATGGGCACAGAGTCTGAGTCCCAAGAAGTAATTGGTGGGGAGTGAGCTAGTATTCCACAACTACATGTTGAATGCCAGCCAACTTCCCGGACCAGGGTAAAGTTCTCATGTTCTCCCATCTTTATCATTGGCTCAGCACACCCAACATTTTAGATGTGTGAATTGTGGCACACCACTCTTTGGACATTATTTTATGAATAGACAATTTTGGATGGCAATATAAATTTGGAAATTATTCACTTGGGCTTTTAAAATCATGGTGTATATTGGTGTTTGTAACTTACATTCGGGGCAGGGCTGTTTTCAGGTCTGGCTTAACCAAAAGCTCCTGTTCCATTTCTTGTTGAGATTTCTTTGGCTTTTGGCCTTCTCTGAGGGTTGGTTTCATATTCAGGTGCCTTCCCTTTCTTGTGCCAAAATGGCTGTAGCATTCCAGCCGTCACATCAAACACCACTGTGTCCATAGGAGAGAGGATGTTCTCCTGTCGAAGCATGATAAGCTTGAGTCCCAAGATAAGCAACCCATTTGTGTCACATGCCCACCAAATGCTGATTAGTCCAAGCTGAGACACACCCCAGCAGCAGCAGGAGTGAGTTCATGGTCTACCCAGATCTGTGAGCTATGTAGATAGGTGGTTGGTATTGAAATAATAATATGGGTGACATTTACAAGAGGGATTAAATGAATAGGCAACCTATATGCCCTCTGCAGTCATTTTGTCAATATTTATTAATCATACACACATGCTATCTGGCTGCTATGATTTTTAACCAATCACATGTGCACATAACTATGTATTTCCCAATATGCTTCAGCTGTTGTGGTAGGCAGCGTCTAAGATAGCTCCAAACGATCCCTGCCTCATGATATTCATACCCTCGTGTTGTCCCTCCCTTCAGTGTGGGCTGAAATCAAGCAACTATTTCCAGTAAATAGAATACAGCAAAATAATGGGATGTCACTTCTGGGACTAGCATTCCATCTGGGCATCATCTCTCCTCCTCTTGCTCTGAGGAAGCCAGCCACAATCTTTGGAGCTGTCCTTTGGAGAAAATCACATGTAAATGAAGTGCCATCTCTGGCCAGCAGCCAGTGAGGACCTAATGCCTACTTGGAAGTGGGTCCTTCCACAGTCAAATCTTGAGATAAGACCCCAGCCCCAGCTGACATTTAATTGTAACCTTGTAAGAATTCCTAAGCAAAGGGACCCAGTTAAGCTATGTCTGGATTCCTGACCTACAGAATTTATGAGATACATTATTGCTTATTTTAAGTTACTAAATTTTGAATCTGTTTTTATGCACCATTAGACAACTAATACAATTATAATGTCTCAAATTTGAAATCAATTAATATTTCAACACCAGGGGCTTGGCCAACCAAATGATAGTATCCCATGTTGAACAAGTGGAGTTAGACCACTTGAATGAGAATACCACTCATCTCCTCGTTACCCCATTGACAACTGTGGCCAAGAAGCATAACCCTCTCTCTGATAGTCAGGTCTCTGTAAATAATAGCGTGTATTTCATAAGGTTATCAGGGATGTTAAAGGACATTATCCATCACTCAACAAAGTGCCTGACAAAAAGCAAACCATCAAAAAGCATCAAGGGAAGAAAGTTGTTTTTTTCTTCAGTGATTGTGTACCTGTTTTCAAGCATGAGCCTGAGGAGTATTTATGGATATGGGAAATGTTCACAACATATTAAGTGCAAATTCAGCTTATAAAAACATGCCGATGCATAGACACAAAGTCGAGGGGTTGTATGTTAAAATGTAAATTGACTAAAATTGATGATAATGGCTAACTCTGAATAAAAACTAGCAAAGGTACACTTTATGTGGGTGAATTGTATGGTATGTGAATTATAGCTCAGTAAAGGTTTAAAAATGTAAACTGTTTTTCTTTATGCTGTAGACTTTTGTATGCCTCATTAAACATTTCAATGTTCTCTACTGTGACCGTTTTTAAAAATAATCGGAAAGTCTTATTAAAAATCTAGTAATGAATCCAGTTTAAAAATACATGGTAGGTGTATGGTAGGAATGCTTGTCAGAATTCCATTATTGGTATTTATCTCTAAGTGTACACAGTTTAGTAGGGATTTATCATTCTTGTGAGCTAAACAAAGAATTTTTTTTTTGCTTTACTTCATTTCTAATATGCTATTAAGGCCAAAAATTTATAGATAGGAGTAAGCAAATCGGATTGTCATGGTGAGTAGTCTGTCATTTGAGAGGACAAACCAAGCATTGGAAATAATTCTCCAATATAATTTCTTATAACTTTGTTTATAACCCAGGCTGAAACACTGAGACAGAACTGTTTTTAAAAAATGCAAAGGATACAGGGCCAGCATACAGTATTACCTGTACAGTATTACCTGATTGGCTATTATCTGTCCAGTGTTGTTCTAAGCATTCCGCATCGAGTATCTCTTGGAATGCCCTGTCCGTCCCGTGAGGCAGGTCTAGGAGATGCTCCTGTTTGTAAATGGCTCCCAGTGATCCCTACCTCCTGACTCTTCAGCTTTTGCGTGACTCCCTCCCTTTGTGTGTGTGCAGACCTCATGACTTGTTTCTAATGGATAGAGTATTGCAAAGGGATGAGCTATCATCTGTGATTAGGTCATAAACATGTGATGTCCATCTTGGTAGTATGCCACTTCTATTGCGTTCTTGACTTGAAAACTTTGGTGATGCAGGCTGATGTGTTTGAGAAGTCCATGAAGGAAGGAACCAAGGCAAACCTGTAGACACCACTCACAGAGAAACTGAGGCCCTCGGTCCAACAAAGTGTGAAGAATGGAATCCTGCCAGTGACCACATGCCCTGGGAAGTGGGTCCTTCCCCTGTCGAGCCTTCAGATGATTATGGTCAGAAGACCCATCTAGGCTGTGCCAAGATTCCTGACTGAAGAAACAGCAAGACAACATATGTAAGTTGTTCTAAGCCTCTCCATTTTGGGATAATTTTTTATAAAATAATAGCATTCTATCGTATTTTCAAAGTGGGAAATACATCAAGTTGGGACAACAAAAAAAGATGTCTGTTTTCAGATAAGTAGGTAAAACTGGAATTCCTTACATATGAAGGTATTCCAGCCAGGCGGAAAATAGATTTCAACAAATTTTAGTGATTTGGTAAATTTGTCATTGTAGTGTATTCATAAATGTGTGGTTGATAGGAACTGACTTTTGGGTTCTCTCTTACCCTTTGGAGAGCAAACTTACTTTCTCACAGAACATGTCAAGGCACGTTTGTGTGATGAAAATCAAGCCCTAGCCTGCTGTCCCCCTCACGACCACCCCCATGTTATATTAAGGAGAACAGTCTACAATTCTTTTTTTTTTTTTTTTAAAGATTTTATTTATTTATTTGACAGAGATAGAGACAGCCAGCGAGAGAGGGAACACAGCAGGGGGAGTGGGAGAGGAAGAAGCAGGCTCCTACCAGAGGAGCCTGATGCGGGGCTCGATCCCATAACGCTGGGATCACGCCCTGAGCCGAAGGCAGACGCTTAACCGCTGTGCCACGCAGGCGCCGCCAGTCTACAATTCTTAGTTTCTACAAGGCAGCTTTTTACTCTGCAATGCTAACCACCTCTTTCTGAGTTCTCAGAAATCCTGGAGGTAATTCAAAGCACGAATATAGACTCATTTCTGTACACACTGTACGACAAGACTATTTTTGCTGTCTGAGTGGATCCCTCATACGGTGTCAGTAATGATGCCTCCTTTTGGGGACTGGCAAGTTTATATGGGAGCATTTCCCGTAATGCTCTTTGGTGAACTGCCAGTTACCGCAGCTGCTCACTGCACAAGCTGGGTGATAAGGTGCTCTCATGCCGCATCACTGATGGCAGCCCCGATGTAGGCATATGGAATGTGTTCTGGGAAGATCTTGTGACTCGTCCTTAATTCCTCAAACAGTAAAGTTGGACCTGAACTTTGCTCTGAGTTCAAGAAACACAGTCTTTTCAGCTATGAGCTTACCCTCCCTCTCTATATTTTTATTCTCAAAAAGTCTGTGTTTCTTCCAGCTCAGTCCACTGTTTATACAGGTTCTGGGGTATGAGACAGGTGGCATAGAAATTATTCCCTACATTTTACAAAAGAGGAAACGATATTTCCGAGTTTTCAGGGAGCTGGTCAGCGTCACTTATGTGGGTGTAGAGAAGAAGCCGTGGGGTTTGAGCAAGGCGTTGTGACCTTAAACTGCAGTTCTTCCCATGTTGCCGCACATCTATGCTATCTGGACTGACTGTTATGTAATAAAGCAGTGGTACTCAGCAGAAGGAGCAGACGGGGCGTCAGCACGCTTCAGTTCCTTAGTAACACTCCTCCTGGCAATGCCTGTCTCAGAATTTGAGCCACAGAAACCTCTACAAAATCTGTTTGTGGTTGCTTGTTTGATTGCACCTTACTCTTAATGCTATTTAACAAGTACTTTGTGTCTTTGGTATACAAAGGGATGCATATTTCCATTATCTGTCATCTCGGGATGCTCGGTGGTCTTCAGTAAACTGAAAATATGACCCTCTTAGTTCTGGGTAAAAACATCAGGTAATAGTTTGAAAATTTCCTATTGAAGATATTTCCACCATTTTTCTCAGGGTTCTTTTCTCTCTCAAAAACTCTCCACACTAATGGGGTATTTTTGAAACTAAACTTGAAGAAAGATCTTCATTTCAAAAGTGCAAAAGTTTAGCTGATACTCACTTTCAAGGCAAGTTGAATCCCACATCCCATTCAGAATGATACCTCTGTCTTTTTCAGGCTTCAAAGAGGCAACGTTTATAGATAAATGCTTTTTTGAGATAAATTTAAATGACGTTAGTAAGAAGTATATGTACGTCTCACTTCTTACACAGAACTTTTAAGGGATAGTTAAGAATATGAACACTGCATTTCTACAGAACAGTTCAATGAGGTATCCAATTGATAGTTTGCATTGACCTAGTTTAATAAAAATTTTTATCAGAATGCCATAACTAGAAAATATAAAAATTGCTATAGGGTATTACACATTTTTTAGTAGTCACATTAACATTATATGCCTATGAGAGGAAAGTAAGGTTGCCTCGTGTGAACCATATCGTTAATCATGACTAGTTAAGAGATGAATTAAAAGTTAAATTAAAAACTGAACATGAGATGATTTTCTCTTACACGTCAATCCACATTCAAGATCTAGTCTAAGATGTGCTGTTGAGTTGCCATGGACGCATAGAGATTTTTATAATAAAGATAAAACCAACACCATTGCTTCATAATGTTTGGAGAATGTTTTGAATATTACTGAACTATTCACTCTTTTAACACAGTGAAGTTATTAACTAAAGATGGTAAATTAAAGAAGGATTAGTAAAGTTCAAAAGGAAGCTTTATTTGGATTAATGGAGATGGGGAAAATCTCATTTTCTAGAAATTACAGCCTGTCTGAAGCTTGAGTGAGTTGATCTGTAATATTTCATTAAAATACATACCCCAAGCTTTGCAAGTGTAAATTTAAAAAAAAAATAACCAATAAAAACAGAATATTTTGAATAGAAATGAAGAGTGTGAATTCAAAATTTTCACAATTCATTTGGGATCTTTCCTGAATGATTTAAATGTGTACACGGGATGGCAGAAAGCCATGCCCATAAGGGGTGAACGGTTTTCTTTTCCCCAAAATAATCTAAATATCCTTGTTGGTAAAATTAGCATCATTTGTTAACCAAAATATTGGAGGCTGCATGGCATGAGGGACACCGTATTTGAAAGATGGGTGGGAAACTCTTATAGAATACAGATGTCAAATACCAAATCTAGCGGTGCCTGGCTGGCTCAGTGGGAGGAGCATGTGACTCTTGATCTCAGGGTTGTAAGTTCAAGCCCCACGTTGGGGTATAGAGGTTACTTAAAATCTTTAAAAAACAAAACAAAATACCAACTCTGTTCTTTGGTTGTGTTGCTTGGGAAGGCCGTTGGTGTTGCAGAACTCATTGTAGTCAACTATAAAACAAGAGAAGGAGATGCCCAAGATATGGCTGTTATGAATACATAAGGTAATGCATGCAAACCACTTAATGTATGACCGGCATATGAGTCCTCAGAAGTGAAAAGTGTTATTTGTATCAGGGACTTGTGCTAAGAGTTGGCCAATGAAAAACACTGTTCCAGTAAGTACATGCTGCTTGAAAGGGTTTCCTCCTATCGGAGGAAGAACAAGTAAGCCAAGAAGACAAGCTGGGGCACGTGGCTGTGGGTGGAGCGTGTAATGTCTGGAAATGTTCATAGCAAGTCTGGCATACCATCAGGAGAGAGACAAGGGGGGGTACTGTTGCTATTTCCAAAAGACTGTGTGTGTGTGTAACATGAGGAAGCTCAGTTTCCTGCAATCAGAGCAAATCGGAGTCATTAAGAAATATATACAATCCAGGTGCACCAACAGCTATTGACACCCCCAAATCCATTCTTGCTGAGAGGGAGGAAGGACCTTCAGAGCTTCCAGGCAGGACTTGGCTGCATCTAGGTATAGAGGAATATTGGAAATGGTGTTAGACTGAGTCTGTTCAGACTTCTCTATCAGAATACCATAGATTGCACAGTGTACGAAAACACTATTTCTCTTGGTTCTGGGGCTGGAAGTCCAAGATGAAGGCGCCAGCAAATTCAGTATCTGGTGAGGACCCACTTCCTGGTTCATAGGAGGCCGTTTTGTCCCTGTGACCTCCAATGGTGGAAGCGGGGAGGGGGCTCTCAGGGTCCTCCTTTATTAGTTTTCTAATCCCATTCATGGGGACTCCACCCGCCTGACCTGATCACATTCTCAAGGTCTCATCGAATGTCATTTCATTGAGGGTTAAGTCTTCAATATATGGATTCGGGGAGACATACACACATTCAGTTCATAGCCGACCTGGAGACTGGAGTCCACCTTTCAGTGTGTGGAGAACGCAGATGGGACCCCATGCACCATGCAATATTGTTGCCATTCACCCATCAGCTGAATCAAACATGGAACTTCTGTGGAAAGACGAGGGTCTGACAGTGACCATATGCATTAAAATAAGGGAGAGCTGCTCGCTTTGGGTATAGATAATCAGAGTCCAAGAAACTCAGTGAACTTGAGGATGCTGTGACCATCCCTAAAATAAAAGGATAGTGTAAGTATTCCCTTCCAAGACTCATCACGGCCATGAAAAAGCCATAGAAAAATGTAAAGGACAGCTCAGAAAATATCATGCTTTCAACTTTTGATTGAAAGGCACTTTTTTGTTGTTCTCAATTATGGGCAGTAGATTTTTTTCCTTCGTCCTTTATAAATTGTAGACTTAGTGAAGTGTCCCTAAGATATGTGATCAACAATATTGACAGCCCTCCATTAATAATGTAAATAATGCTTAAAGGAAATCACCAGTACCAGTAAACTCCCTGGTTGGTATCTGACGAAGAAATATTGCAAATTGCAAAAGGTTGGTGTTTCAACTGTACCAATCATTTGGGAAATAATTTGAAATGAAATATGAAATGGCAAAAAAAAAATCTTACGTCTTTTTGAAGATCAAGCCTCATAAGTATAATTCACAATGAAAAGTAACATGTGGTGAAGCAAAACATCTTTTCAGCGTTTTTGATATCAAACTCAAAGGCGTGGATGGTGTTGGCAAAGGTTGTCTAAGATCACTAAGAAACAAATGAAAAAAAATAAGTAAATTCCCAGGAAAAATGTTCTAGTACAGGGCTATTGTGAATGAATACAGAAATATATACTGCTGTGTGCAGTTTACAGGAAAAAAAATAAAGTACGAAACTGAACTTAGAACTCCTTGCAGAGTATTATTGGTCTTGTAAATACCCTCCAGGCCTTTGTGTTTGCCAATAAAATTATAAATCATGATTCTTAATTCTGCTTGGGACCATATGCATAGGACCCCTTCCTTTTGTGGGGTCATTTGGTTTCATGTGACCACAGAGGACTCTTCCATTGGCAATGATCTCAGTGAATCAGGAAAAGCTTGTCATCGAAACATACAACTTGGTTCTCAGCTTAGGGAAAAGCTGAAAGCATCTGAATTTTAGCAAGATGACTGGATTTACTTGTAACTTAGCAACCCTGGGAGCTTCTCTCTCTCTACTCTTCCCAAAGTTTCTGGGACCACACAGGTCAGATGAAATTGGCTTAGGTATTTACAATGCTTTAGGGTGTCCCATGCAACAAAATTTACTTTTGATTTCACATTCTGGGTTTGTTAATTAAAAAAAAAAAAAGTATGGCTTTAACAAATGTTTTAACTCACCTCTAACCCTAAGAGTCTTGTAGGAATGGTTACGGCATTTTCAAATGAACTGTGTATTCTCCACTGAAATTATAAATTGGTAATAGTAGTAATTGTCCAGTTCGAGGGTAGGATAAAGCCCGTTGTTGGGATCAGTGCACATTTATAGGGAGCCGAGGGCATGCAGGAGGCTATGTGCCAGAGAAAGTTAGTGAAGCAAGACACCTTCTCTTTATTTTTTTTATTTTTTATTTTTTTTAAAAATATTTTATTTATTTATTCGACAGAGATAGAGACAGCCAGCGAGAGAGGGAACACAAGCAGGGGGAGTGGGAGAGGAAGAAGCAGGCTCATAGCGGAGGAGCCTGATGTGGGGCTCGATCCCATAACGCCGGGATCACGCCCTGAGCCAAAGGCAGACGCTTAACCGCTGTGCCACCCAGGCGCCCCAAGACACCTTCTCTTTAAATTGATTGACTACCTCTTTAGGAGAGCACAGACACCCTTAGAAAGATGCACGACAGATCAGCAAGTGTTATGTGTGGGTCTTGGGGTGTGGAGTGAGGGCCAATGACAGCGTTTGTGGGGAACAAGCAGAATTTTGAGGGAAGACTTCAAACAAAGTACAGTTTGAGCTTACTCCCCCGACCTCAACATTTTATCCTATTTCGTTGGACCAGAACAACTTTGATGGTGGTGGTTGTGTGTGTGTGTGTGTGTGTGTGTGTTTTTTAAAGATTTTATTTATTTATTTGACAGAGATAGAGACAGCCAGCGAGAGAGGGAACACAAGCAGGGGGAGTGGGAGAGGAAGAAGCAGGCTCATAGCGGAGGAGCCTGATGTGGGGCTCGATCCCATAACGCCAGGATCACGCCCTGAGCCGAAGGCAGACGCTTAACCGCTGTGCCACCCAGGCGCCCCATGTGTGTTTTGTTTTTTAATCAGTATATGTGTTTTTCGTTTTTCGTTTCAGGGGTCAAATTTAGTGATTCATCAGTTGAAAATAACACCCAGCGCTCATTCCATCAAGTGCCGTCCTTAATGCCCATCACCCAGTTATCCCTTCCCTCTACCCACCTCCCCTCCAGCAACCCTCATTTTGTTCTCTGTATTTAAGAGTCTTATGGTGTGCCTCGCTCTCAATTTTCATCTTACTTTATCTTTCCTTCCCTTCCCCTAAGTTATTCGGTTTCATTTCTTAAATTCCACGTAGGAGTGAAATCGTGTGGTATTTGTCTCTCTGTGACTGTGGGTTTTTTATTAGAGTTTTTGCTAGAGTGGCAGCTATGGGACGTGCTCTTAGGCTAAAATTTGTAAGAACGAAAAATGCAGACTTGTGGTTCCCTTCATCCGAGTTCAGCTCTTCTCCAGAGCCAGCCTGCTTCTGTTTATCTTCCTGTGACTTCAGGGAGTTGACTGGTACATGCTGTTTCAAGTTTGGTCTTGGTATGTGGACATTTGTCAGTTCAGTAGGATCTCAGTTGGCCACACAGAAGGGAAATTCTCGAGCTTTTAAGGTATTTGAGACTTTGATAACAGAAGAGCATAGGTGACGTATTACAGACAAGAGAAATATGTCTGCCCAAGATTCGGGGCCAGAGTGTGCTCCACAGGCCAGGAAACAAATATGGTGGTCTACTTTGGTTCCCTGGAAGTGGGAAGGGAGGTGTGAAGATTGGAAATAGAGCATGCTCTTAAGAAGTCTGATGGGAGTGGCAGGGTTGGGTCTGGCCCTACGGCTGCCTGCTGTATTCTTGGAGAACAAACCCCAGAAATGTACCAGAGGGAGGGGGTCATGGGAACTCAGACACAGAGGTATGATGGGAGAGATTTTTTTTTTCCCAACAAACACGAGATTGTATATTGGGTGCACTGGTAACATGGAGAGAAAGACCATCAGTGGATGAATGGATAAAGTATGGAAGATCTACACACTGGAATATTAGTTGGCAGTGAAGAGGACGGACATACTGATGCATGCTACACTGTATCGTATGAGTCCCATTGCATGAAATGGGCAGAAGAGGCAAATGGCTCCATCCCCATTTCTTTTTTCCGCACACAGGCATTTTGTCTATAAAATCTTCATGTCTTAGTTTGCTTCTCAGAGGACATGGGGTCCCACAAACTTCCATTCAAGCATCCTGAGTTTGCATCCCGGCCGCAGAACGTCATAGCAGACTCTGATTCCTTGTGCCCTATACCGTACCATCATCCTTCAGTCATTGACCCGCCTTCCCTGGTAGATTGCAAGGTCCTTGAAACCAGGCTTCTGACCCCAAAGCCTAGGACTGTCCATGGCACAGTACTGATTCTCAGTAATTGTTGCGTGAATAAATAAACGGAAACGGCCCTGTCTGTCAAGCGTAGAGTAAATTCCAGTAATGGCTAATTAGTTGTAGTAAAAAAGAAATTTAGGAACTTAACTGCTATTGTCATTCTAGTCAGGATTCTCCAAATTTTAGCACGCATACGATCTCCTTGGAAATCTAAGAAGAAATAATAGCTCAGATACTAGCCATAGACTTAATAATCAGTGACACGAACACTGATACTTTTTCTTGATGAGGACCGTATCAGAATGTAGCCCAGATAACCCAAGAGTAATCTGAAGGGAATGTCGTCTCTGTTGACAGTATTAGCTCACTTCCCGGTAGCTCTTCTCTTGCTACCGCCTGGGTTCAGGAGAACTTTGACTTCAGATGATTATCCCAGACAATGACAACAGCATGTTTCTGTACTCTTCTATGAGATAAACCCTACTGTCGCAACGCACGTAATGACTCTGATGTTTGGCTGGAAGTTTGCAGTGATTATCATCGGGTGAAGTATGGCGCATTAAGCTCTCCCGTAAATGTGCGTGCACTGGATATTGTAAGGAATGAATTTTGTTCTAGTTATCTCGGTCTGACTGACAAGGTCATAGTACTTTTAAACATCATAATGAGAGAAATCTCAATCCGAAATTGTATTTGCAACGTGTCAGATCATAGAAAATGGTGCCCACGGTGAGACAATTTATCTTATTGTAAAGACCAGTGTTATTTGCTCTGTGAATACAGAGTATTACAAACAGGCAATTTTTTTTCCTCGCTTCTATTTATCAATATCTTTAATCTCTGAAGGTCTCTTAGCTGAAAGATTCCAAAATTAACTTTTATACTATAGAGACATTTATAGAACCAGAAATTTAATGGCAACAAAAAGACACTTATTTTTTGTTTGTTTGTTTGGAAAGTTCACACTGAGAACAATTCATATGATAACAGCTTTCATCAAAGAGCTGAGGAGGAATGCCATCAGGTCAACTGTGTGTTTGCTAGTAGACAGTGTGCTTTTTTCTTCCACAGCATTGCTGTCATGTGACCTGTCAGTGTCTCCTGAGACACATTACTATTACTTTATCAGATCAACATAAATGCTAGGCAACAATATTTTCCCAAAATAAGCTTGAATCTCATATATTAAAAATTTTTTTAAATTCAAGGACTCCTGGGTGGCTCAGTCGGTTAAGCATCTGCCTTCAGTTCAAGTCATGATCGCAGGGGTCCTGGAATCGAGTCCCATGTCTGGGAAGCCTGCTTTCCTCTCTGCCTGCCGCTCCCCCTGCTTGTGCTCTCTCTCTCTTTCTCTCTGTCTCAGGAGGAAATGGGGCCTGGGGGGGTGACTCAAGCAAGGCTTCAATGACAGAAATAATGATGATCGCAGAGCAAAAGTAAGAGTGCAAGTACTAAAAATAGAACATAAATAATGTATTTTATTCGCAGAATAGTTAATAATTACACCGTCCCCATAATTCATACCTAACCTTGTGATTTTTTATTTATTTTATTTTTTATTTATTTTTATTTTTTTACCTTGTGATTTTTTGCAATAAATTTTTACCTCCTATAAATCTATAATAGCACCAACTATGTTGGTCACCTGCCACTACAGATGCCAACTCCTATCTTCAAGTTAATGTCACAGGGAGAAAATAACCCTGCAGATTTTTCCGTAAATTGATTCCATCGAGGATTTTTAATCTAGCAATGCGTGCTTCTAATAACATTCGAACTTACCTATTTTTGACCTATTATTGAATTCTTCAATGGGTATCTACCCTAAAGATTTCTTCCTTTAATTCTGTGCTAAAAAAAATTGAGAGCATGGCATAGAGACTTTCTATTGTGCCATCATCGAACCTCTGTATACTGATTAATGGTTAAATGTGTAGCTACAAGATTTAGTGACCTGTGAGGGGCAAATCCATTTAAATTACAATGTCCAGGTTTAATGAAAGTATCATTCATAACTATTTAACACTACGGACTCCACCAAACAAGACGACTTTTTTGGGGCTGCTTGATCACCATCATATGACTGTCGCCATCATCATTGTCGTCACCATTCACATAGCTTTGTACTATTTACCAGCTGTTTTCCTATGTCCTCTTACTTGATGTGAATGTCACGATACTCATTGGTCTTCAAGAAGTTGTCCGTAAAATTGACTGACAAGCAATGAACAGGAGTCAAGGGACTGAGTAGCTACAATGTATTAAGATTCAGGGTGGTGTATGGGGGCGCCTGGGTGGCTCAGTTGTTGGGTGTCTGCCTTCGGCTCAGGGCGTGGTCCCGGAGTCCTGGGATCAAGCCCCACATCAGGCTCCTCCGCTGGGAGCCTGCTTCATCCTCTCCCACTCCCCCTGCCTGTGTTCCCTCTCTCGCTGGCTGTCTGTATCTCTCTCTGTCAAATAAATAAATAAAATCTTCAAAAAAAAAAAAAAAAGATTCAGTGTGGTGTAGACACAGTGATTGAGTGCTGCAGAAAATCCTGAGAAATCCCAAGTGAACTTCTTGGAGAAGTAGGACCTCGAAATGTATGCACCGATTCAGAAAACATGTGTGGACCAGTTGTTTTATTCCAGGTTGTATGTTAGATGTGAAGGGATTATAATGAAAAGCTACATCCTCAGTGTGATGGTTAATTTTGTGTATCAGTTTGTCTATAATGAGCACGTTACTTTCACAAACCCGACCTATGATTGTGTGCAGGCTGTCGGGGAAGGGGGAAGATGTCATAATTTCCTTGTGGAGATGGATATAGATGGGGTCAAGTAATACTTGTAGTACGTTAAATATTTTTCCCTGTCTCCTGATGCTTGGTTCACTGTTCTTCTGGACAGTAAAATATCCATTAGTGGACTTGATTGGGAGCTGTGGTAAATTGCAGAGAAATGCCCAACACAGATGCTCGCCAGTTCTGGAGACTTTTATGTAATAGCTTTAATCCCTTCGATTTGTAAAGAAGAAGAAAGAAATTCAGATCTTAATACAAGAGCCAGGAATTGTAAGTTGGGGTAAGAAGGACTTGTCAACTTTGGGGCGTCTGGGTGGCACAGCAGTTAAGCGTCTGCCTTTGGCTCAGGGCGTGATCCTGGCGTTCTGGGATCCAGCCCCACATCAGGCTCCTCCGCTGGGAGCCTGCTTCTTCCTCTCCCACTCCCCTGCTGTGTTCCCTCTCTCGCTGGCTGTCTCTATCTCTGTCGAATAAATAAATAAAATCTTTAAAAAAAAAAAAAAAGAAGGTCTTGTCAACTATAAATTCAATGAGCCCTTTAAAATTCAACTTTACATTCAATGAAATAGAACTATACAAATTTAACTGATAATTGTAGTGACAGGAGTATTGTGTTCTCATTTAAAACACACGAACAAAATAATTAAAGGTAATCCTCAGAGAATGTAGTACCCTGGTTAAATTACGTATTTTCTTTCTATGAACTAAGATTTTGTTCTATAATAATTTCTCTCTCCCATGCTTCATAAGCCTTTCGAAGGGGCTATGTTTTGCCCATCTCTACAACTTCTCATAGTATTCTGTTGTACACAGTAGGTGCTTACTAAGTGTTTGTTATAATTATTTTTATAAGTCCCTGATATTATAGTCTAGAGTTGTGAGTAATCTCCCTCCCTGACGAAGGGAGGGTCCTCTCAACTTGGGGGTGTGGGTATGAGCTCACATTCAGTAGAGGCCCCTGGGTCTGTAATCCACCCCCTTCCCTGACACATGTTTGGATTTTAACTTCTCTGGGTCTCAGTTTGCTTATTTGCAGAGCAGGGATAATTGTCACAGCCCATTTACAGGGTGGTTGTAAGGGTGCCTTGCATATAAAGTTCTAAGAAGGGGCTGGTTATCACAGTCATTGTATTAAATTCATTTCAGCCTTTGTGTATTTGGGGGGGAAGGCTGTATGTAATGTTTTTTATTCTACTTTATTATTTATTTTTCCATGTTCTTTTTAATGCCGTCGTATAAAGGACCAGAATTAGGCTACTTATCCCCCATCTATTTATTTTAATAACTAAGGTGGTGAGTAGTGATGCTTCAGGAGAACGGGCTTATCGCTTTGCAACCCTACAGAGAAAGTCAAGTGGAATATTTTTCTGTTGTTCATCCCATAAGGAAAAATGTGCCCTTGGTTGGAACCATCACTTTAAATATTCATGCAACCCCAATTTAAATATCGTTAAAGAGGCATTTCCTCTCCAGCAAATAGAACATAAATTCCAAAGAAAGCAATCGGAATGTTCACTGTAGGAACGAAGCATTACCTCCTACCCACGTGTGCCTTCAGAAGTGGATATTTTCATAGTATTCTAATTCCCTCTCTGTGGCATGCAGGCTAAAATATTCCAAGGCGCTATTAATGAAAACCTTTTATCTTTGAATATCGTATTGAAAATATAGCAAGTGCCTCTAGGTACTGATTAACGGATAACTACATCAACAGTCCACAGGGTTGATCTAGCAGTGTTTATTTTTTTGGTATAAAAATCTCCACTGTTACATCTCAGCCCGGTAGAATTTACTCCAGTTTAATGGCAAGTGATTAACTGCCTGGATCGTATTTAGAATAACTCATCTCTAACGAACATAACCCACAAATCTTCGATTGAAGAGGAGGCGAAATCCCGATACCTTCTTAGAGAAGAGGTTTCATACGCATCATTATTTCATCGCAAAAGTCACGTTGTGAAATATTTGGTATTTGGAGGGCGAAGTTAGTCCAAGTTATATAAAGAGATGGACCGTTGATTTCAATGCTGGAAGTCAACAAGGCTAAAATCGACTGCATGAATAGCTTACATCTCCAAGTCTCTTTCCAAGAAAACAAGAATACACTTTGCAACCGAACACGCCCACACATTCCAAGGAATATGCTTGACACGCTTGCTCAGATGATTCAAGACTCTTCCCCCCACCCCCAACAAATTGAATTATTTGGAGAAGCATTACCTGTCACTTTTGGAAAATAGCTAAATGAGTTAAACCCATTCAGAGATCCGTTTGGCATGCAAAATTGGAGACATGGTATGGTCTTTTTCAAAGGGGTGCTTGCTCTTAACAAGAAATTATCTAGGCTGTTTCCTGAGTCCATTTTTATCTGATTAGGAATCTAATTGCTTTACCCGCTAACTCGGGGTAAACCGTTTGTGTGCCTGCTAAATAAATAAATAAGTGTGTGTGCGCAGTAGAACTGCAGAAACACAGAAGGCATTTGGGGAGGGGATGGATAAAAGAGCACAGAGTTCGTAGAGGGAGGGAAAGAGAAGATGTGCCATGTGAGAATCCCACCTCTCCACCTGTTTCTGCTCCCCTCCCTGTCGCGGAAAGCGTACCCTAGGCTGCTGTGGTATTAAGACGCTCAGGATCGCCCTTTTGCCTTTGTCATTAAAAAGAATATCTGAACCAGAACCAAATCTTGACCTTTGCTTTGCCTGTTCAGGAACGGAGATAAGTGACAGAGCTTTTGTCATGTTTAGAAATAGCATTCCATTTGGGGAAGCAATCACATAACTAAAATATGAGTTCACCAGGTCTTTATAGTGGAATAGAGGGATTTGGGAGGAACCAGAATTCTTTCTTTTCTTTCTCTCCTTTGCACAAAGCATTGGCTTCTGCATGTTCCTTGCTTTTCCTTCCCAACGTATGGCACTAACTACCTACCAACATTGTGCTGTAAAAGATGTGTCTGCTTGGGACAGACCATCATCCTGGAAGCAAGGATACCCCCGTTTCTGGGGAACCAGCATCACCCCTGCCTCTGTAAAACACATCCACGTTGGTGTGGCCCCTTTTGTTGACCTCTGCCAAGCCTACTTTTATTACTGAATCATTTTTCTCAGTTGCTCCTTGCTGGTTTATGAATATCACAGTACACTCATTTTTTTTCCCCAAAGTCCCTGAAAAAAAAGCGTCTGCTTTCTTCACACCTGCCAGCCCCTTACCACAGAGCCAGGGAGCAAGCAGCACACCCACAGACAAGGACACACAGAGAGCCCAGCCTTGCTCCCCGCAGCTGTTGTCTGAAAGAGCCGGCACAGCGTGGCACATTTCAAACCTGTGCATTTTATGCTCCTTGGCACGGCCCATTCATCATCCAGAAAGGAATTTGGCCACCTCTGAGCACGCACAAGGAAAAGGCAGTGAGGGCCCGGTCCTCGGGCCTTGGTTAGCTGGCACCCACAAGTAACCCCTACCACGTGCTCAAACTGTCACGGCTCATCTTGGGGAGCCCTGTGGAGAATCCATTAATCCATTACTCGTGGTCCAATATATCCTTTCTACGTGACACCAGGTAGAAGCCCAATGCTTCTCTGAAACGTGGTTGTAACTTTTGGTCGTGCTTTGTGGATAAGTAGATTGTGTCCTACTTGATATCTTGGTTGGATGCCTTTTAACTGCTGATACTACTGAGAAAGGGGAACGTAGCCGTGCTTTTTGTCTGCCTCAACATGTTCATGACCATTTGGCAGGAGGAAGTTGCTCTGTTTTTTTTTTTTAAGTCTTTTGAGAGAACTTCCCTAATGTGCATGTCTGTCTGTCTGTCTGTCTATCCATCATATCTCTCTATTTATCCATCCATCCATCATATCTATCTATGTATCCATCCATCATAACTACTTATCTATCTCCATCCATCCTTCATATCTGTCTATCCATTCATCATATCTATCTATCCATCCATCCATCATANTAATGTGCATGTCTGTCTGTCTGTCTGTCTATCCATCATATCTCTCTATTTATCCATCCATCCATCATATCTGTGTATCCATCCATCATAACTACTTATCTATCTATCTATCTCCATCCATCCATCATATCTGTCTATCCATTCATCATATCTATCTATCCATCCATCCATCCATCATATCTATCTATCTATCCATCCATCCATCATATCTATCCATCCATCCCTCATATCTGTCTATCCATCCATCCCTCATATCTGTCTATCCATCCTTCCCTCATATCTGTCTATCCATCCATCATTATCTATCTAGCTCTCTCTCTATCCATCCATCCATCATATCTATCTATCCATCCATCCATCCATCATATCTATCTATCCATCCATCCATCCATCATATCTATCCATCCATCCCTCATATCTGTCTATCCATCCATCCCTCATATCTGTCTATCCATCCATCATATCTATCTAGCTCTCTCTCTATCCATCCATCCATCATATCTATCTATCCATCCATCCATCATATCTATCTATCCATCCATCCATCCATCATATCTATCCATCCATCCCTCATATCTGTCTATCCATCCATCCCTCATATCTGTCTATCCATCCATCATATCTATCTAGCTCTCTCTCTATCCATCCATCCATCATATCTATCTATCCATCCATCCATCCATCCATCATATCTATCCATCCATCCATCCATCCATCCATCCATCATATCTATCCATCCATCCCTCATATCTGTCTATCCATCCATCCCTCATATCTGTCTATCCATCCATCATATCTATCTAGCTCTCTCTATCCATCCATCCATCATATCTATCTACCTATCTATCTGTCCATCCATCCATCNCTCATATCTGTCTATCCATCCATCATATCTATCTAGCTCTCTCTCTATCCATCCATCCATCATATCTATCTACCTACCTATCTATCCATCCATCCTCTATCTATCTATCGATCAATCACAAGGACAATTACTCGTACTTAGGCACACTGAAACACAGACATCTGCAGGTCCATCGTAGCACGTTTGAAGGAGAATGCCAAAGAGGACGATCAGGGGACAATGGAACTCATGAAATGCTGACTTTCAAATTCCATCTACCATACCACCTTGACCGTGGCATTCCCTTTCTTTCTTGGGTTTTACGTTTCCTTCTTACATTGATGTCTTACTCTAGCCCCAGAAACTGAAGCTCTCGCTTTGGATAGAAAAGCATGGCCATACGTTGTATGTCTTTGTCAGGGTTATAGGAATGAAAGTCCATTTTATCTGTCTAGATTTCTGTCCTTTTCCCATTACCTTTTATTGCTTAGATATCCACTGAAGCACAGTATCTCAAAAACCAAGAACTAATCTTTTGGGTTTTTTTAAATTTAAGCACAGTTGACACACAATGTTAGATTAGTTCTTATGTGTAGAACACAGTGATTTGACAATTCTGTACGTTCTGCTATGCTCACCGCAAATGTAGCTACTATCTGTCCCCACACAATGCTATCGCAACACCATGGACTATCTTCCCTGTATTAGACCTTGAATCCTGTGACTTATTCCATAACTACAAGCCTGTGCCCCCCACTCCCCTTCACCCCCAACCTCCCTCCCCTCTGGCAACCACCACTTTCTTTTTTTTTTTTGTATTTATGTGTCTGTTTCCGTTTTTATTGTGTGTGTTTATATGTTTTGTTTTTACATTCCTCATATAAGCAAAATCAACAGTATTTATCTTTCTCTGTGTGACTTAATTTCACTTAGCATTATACCCTCTAGGTCCATCCATGTTGTTGCCAAATGCAAGATCTCATTCTTTTTTATGGTTGAGTTATACACACACACACATATACACACCACATCTTCTTTATCCATTCATCTGTGGATGGACATTTGGGTTGCTTCCATGTCTTGGCTACTGTAATAATGTTACAATAAACATAGGGGTGCATACTAGCTTTTTGAATTAGTGTTCTGAGGGTTTCTTTTGGTAAATACCTGGTACTGGAATTTCTACACCCTATAGTGTTCCTATTTTTCACTTTTTGAGGAACCTCCATACTGTTTTCCACAGTGGCTGCACCAGTTTGCATTCCCACCAACAGTGCATGAGAGTTTCCTTTTTTCCCGCATCTTTGCCAACACTTCTTTACTATCTTCTTGATCTAGCCATTCTGACAGGTAGAAGGTGATATATCTCCTTGTGGTTTTGATTTGCTTTTCCCAGATGATGAGTGATGTTCAGCATCTTTTCATTTGCCTGTTGACCATCTGTACATCTTCTTTGGAAGAAATGTCTATTCAGGTTCTCAGCCCATTTTTAATTGGATTATTTGTGGGTTTTTGGTATTGAGTTGTATAAGTTCTTTATATTTTTTGGATATTAACCCCTTGTGGGATATATCATTTGCAAATACCTTCTTCCATTTAGTAAGTTGCTTTTTCGTTTTGTTGATGCTTTCCTTTGTTGGGCAGAAGCTTTTTATCTTAATGAAATCCCAATAGTTTATTTTTTGCTTTTGTTTCCGTTGCCTCAGGAGGCCTATCCAGAAAAACATTGCAAAGGCTGATGTCAAAGAGGTTACTGCCTGTGCTGTCTTCTAGGATTTTTATGGTTTCAGGTCTCACACTTAGGTCTTTAATCCATTTTGAGTTTATCTTTGAGTTATTTTGTGCAGGTTTCTCAATGTAAGCAAATGGTTCCGTTTCATTCTTCTGGATGTAGCTGTCCAGTTTTCCCAACACCATTCGTTGAAGAGACAGGCTTTTTGCCGTGTATATGCTTACCTCCTTTGCCGTATGTTCGTTGACCATATAATCATGGGTTTATTTCTGGGCTCTCTGTTCCATTCCATTGATCTGTTGCCTATTTTTGTGCGAGTACCATACTGTTTTGATTACTACAGCTTTGTAATACATATTGAAATCTGGAATTTCAGACTCTGTCCTTCTTTTTCAAGATTTGCTTTCGCTATCTGTGGTCTTTTGTGGTTCTGTACATAATTTAGCATTATTTGTTCTAGTTCTGTGAAAAATACTGTTTGTATTTTGATAGGGATTGCATTGAATCTGTAGATTGCTTTGAGTAGTATAGACATTTTAGCAGTATTAATTCTTCCAATCCATGAACATGGAATATCTTTCTATTTGTTGCATCTCTAATTTTTTCATCAGCGTTTTACACTTTTCAGAGGACAGGTCTTTCATCTCCTTGGTTAAGTTTATTCCTAGGTATTTTATTCTTTTTGGTACAATTGTTAATAGATTTGTTTCCCTTTTCTTTTAAAGATTTATTTATTTATTTACTTAGAAAGAGAGACCGTGCACAAGCAAGCGTGGAGGGGGGCTGGGCAGAGGGAGAGAGAATCCCGAGCAGACCGCTGTGCTAAGAACAGAGCCCAACACAAGGCTGGAGCTCATGACCCTGAGATTATGACCTGAGCCCAAACCGAGAGTTGGTCGCTTAACTGACTGCGCCCCTCAGGTGCCCCATTAGATTTGTTTCTTTTTTTTTTTTTAAGATTTTTTATTTATTTATTTATTTGACAGAGATAGAGACAGCCAGCGAGAGAGGGAACGCAAGCAGGGGGAGTGGGAGAGGANAGTGGGAGAGGAAGAAGCAGGCTCATAGCGGAGGAGCCTGATGTGGGGCTCGATCCCATAACGCCGGGATCACGCCCTGAGCCGAAGGCAGACGGTTAACCGCTGTGCCACCCAGGCGCCCCCATTAGATTTGTTTCTTAATTTCTCTTTCTGGTACTCCATTATTGTATAGAAACACTGCCTGTTTCTGTGTGTTAAGTTTGTGTCCTGCAACTTTACTGAATTCATTTATTACTTCTAATGGCTTTTTGTTGGAGTCATTAGGGTTTTCTATATATGTATCCTGTCATCTGCAAATAGTGACAGTTTAACTTCTTCCTTACCAATTGGAAAGCCCTTTCTCTCTCATTGGTTGCTATGGCCAGGACTTCCCATACTCTGAAGAACAGAAGTGGCAAGAGTGGACATCCTTTATGAGTAATTTGATGTTACACAAAGGCTTCAAACTATGTCTCTTTCTTTCAGAAATTAACTTCACGTATATATGCCGCTGGGTAGCACAATGAAAATTCTAAAGTCTACTTTTTAATTAAAGCAACAACAGTTACAAATGTCAAAAATCAGCCATGCGGGTGAGGTTCTCTTTTCAATATCAAGGTGAGAAACGATCGTCTTACGTCAGTGTTTTGTGATTGCGTCTTCCAATACCCCCAGGGATGATGCCTGCCAGTTTCAGTAAATGCATGCAGGGCAAATGTGGGAGGACAAGAGAAAGATGCTCAAAGCCTCAATCCCACCCTNGTAGGTGAGGTTCTCTTTTCAATATCAAGGTGAGAAACGATCGTCTTACGTCAGTGTTTTGTGATTGCGTCTTCCAATACCCCCAGGGATGATGCCTGCCAGTTTCAGTAAATGCATGCAGGGCAAATGTGGGAGGACAAGAGAAAGATGCTCAAAGCCTCAACCCCACCCTGTGCTTCAAGATCCAGCCCAAACATCTCCTTCAGTATCTCAGGGAAGCAGAGCTGATTACTTCTGCCTTTCACTGTGATGGCCCTTTTTCATAATTATAGATGAGTCTAGAGCAAGGGTCACCACACTCTTTCCAGAAAGACCCAGACAGATTTTCAACTTTGCAAGCCACGTAGCCTCTGTTTCAAACACTTAACTCTGCCACTCTGGCAAAAAAAGCAGCCACAGATGATATATCGATGAATCACTATTATTTATTCCAATTAAACTTGATTCACAGACACGGACATTTGTGTTTCCTATAGTTTGTAATAGACTACATCTTGAGCGTTTTAGGTTAACAGAGAAATTGAACAAAAGGTATAGAAATTTCCCTGTGCCCTCTGCCCCCACACATGCACAGCCTCCCTTATTATCAATACCCTCCCTTCCAAAAATCCGCCCCCCACCCCAGAGGGTACGTTTGTTAAAAGCAATGAACCTATACGAACATAACAGGCCACCCAAAGTCCGTAGTTTACGTGAGGATTCACTATTGGTGTTGCTTTGGGGTCTATACAAATGTATAGTGACGTGAATCTGCCATTAGACTAGGATACAGAGGGTTTTCCTGCCTTAAAAATCCTGTGTTCTGCTGAGTCATGTCTCTCCCCTTCCACCCCTGGCAACCACGGATCTTTTTACTGTCTCCACAGTTTTTCCTCTTCCAGAATGAC
Source organism: Ailuropoda melanoleuca (assembly GCF_002007445.2). Lineage (NCBI taxonomy): Eukaryota > Metazoa > Chordata > Mammalia > Carnivora > Ursidae > Ailuropoda > Ailuropoda melanoleuca. Next base: position 4,035,776 of record NC_048238.1, on the reverse strand, counting down.
ACAGAGTTGGAATCATACAAGATGTACCTCTCGCTCACATTGGCTCCTTTTACTTAACAATAGGCATTTAAGGATACCCCTTATCTTTCTGTGGCTTGAAATCTAATTTTTTTTTTTTTAGTGCTGAATGATATTTCATTGTCTGGAGGGACTAGTTAATCTCTTCACCTGCTGAAGGGCATCTTGGTTGCTTGCACGTGTTGTCAGTTATGAACGAGGCTGCTGTGCCCATTCATGTGCAGGTTTTTCTGTGTATGTGAGTTTTTGACTGATACGGGTGGCACTGTATATATCAATGATGAGACTGCTGGGACTGTATAAGAACAGTAGACTGTCATATAGTTTTCACACGTCACAAAATGCTATTCTTCTTTTTATTTTTTCCAACTACTAAAAATACTTTTAAAATTATTCACAGGCCATGCACACACTAGGTAGCAGCTGAGTATAGCCTGTGGGCTATCGTTTGTAGATCCTTGGTCTGGACCATGCTATGGTCTCAATACTTAAAAGTGTTTTGTGTGTTTTTTTTTTCTTCTTTGCAGTCTTTAAGCCTCTTGAGGGTAGTAAGCATTTGGAATAAAAATCCGCATTCCCATCAGTGATCAGTACCCCAAAATGACCTTGCATATCCATATATTTCTCCTACAACAATGTTGAGAGATTCCTGCACCCGTAAAGCAAATGCATTGACGATGCAAAGTACACAGTTTAAGGGGATATTCAATATTGAATTTTAGATCCCTCACAGTGATAAATAAATTTCCCGAAATGTGTCTCAATGAGGCATTACAAATAGTGGTGCATCAAAACATTCGGTAGCGATTGCCAAACTAACGCCGTCTAGCCGATTCAAAGTGAGGTGGGGCTTCCTGTCCTACGTCGCCTTCTGTGTCACAGACTTGTTTGTGGAAATGCATATTAGTTTGGAAAGAAGCACTTTGGGTTCAGAGGCCTGATGCAAATTAATTAATTAATTCAGCCTACAGCAAAACATCTATATCAAAGGACTGCCCTGGTGCCGGAGCCACTGATGTTTAAAACATGAGTTTTCCATTTCGTTTTATTTTTAGAGCACTGCTCTCAAGAATGTATTCAGTGCCCTTGTCCTCCATGCTGATCTGCGGGTTGACTTCAGGATCTTGGAATTTAAGGGCCCAAGCCAGGTGGGGGGTCACGGTCTTCTGACTCCTTCACAGGATGTCAGGAAAACCCCAGAGAAGCCTTGTCCAGAGACGTGGGGTGATCCCATGAAGACCTATTGAGTCCTGTGTGTCCCTGATCTTTCTAACACCCCAACTTTGCCATTGGCTGCCCTTGACTTTGCACATTCAGACTTGAGCTAACCTGACCTCCCCATCCATTGTCTCCTTCCTCATTTTCCACTTTACACAGAGGGACTGAAAACATGCATCAACACTGACTCAGTCTTGTCACCCTTTCTGACTTTTGTTCCTGTTCTGATAACTGGCTTTTGGCTGTGCTCCAAGCCTGCAGACCACTGTCTTTACCCAAGCCCTGTCTGCTTCTTTGCCTGATAACCCAGCCCCATAAAGACAGGTCTTGCCTTGATCTTCCCATTTCATGACAACTGAGTTTGGTTCTTGGACACGGCCCATTGCATATGGCACTCCTAATTCCCAGAATATGTTGCATACATTGGCTGTCCTCTTGGGTTTGTGAAGGGGAGCCATTGCAGGGTCCTCAAGCCCACACTCCCCTGTCTTCCAGCAGCTGGGATCTTTTCAGCCTGTGGCTACTGATAAATCCTTCTCTGCTCCAGGCCAGTTATCTTCTCTCTGGGTCTGCACTTGCCTGGCCCACCATTGTGGGGAGGGTCTAACTCCATGTCTTAACTCTCACTACATTCCTTGGTCAACAGCCAAGACCTAGATCTTGCAGTCCCAAGGTGTGATGATGTTTACCTGTGATAAAGTGGGGCTTGGGCTTTTGGATTTAGGGTACACGTTTGCACCATCCATGTTTTAGGAAAACATCATCTCGGTTGGTGAAGAGTAGGTATAGTGGGTTGATGGTGTCCTCCAGATACTGAGGTCCTAACCTCTGGCACCAGTGAATATGTCCTTTTTTGGAAGTAGATCTAATTTGCAGATGTAATTACGATGAAATCATACTGGGTCAAGGTGGGTCCTTAGTCCAATGACTGGCGGCTTCACAGGAGAAATTAGAAGGAGATTTGGGTACAGAAAACATCATGAGAAGACGGCAGCAGAGGCTGGAGTGACTCATCTGTTGACAAAGAGCTTCAAAGACTGGCACCAACCACCAGGAGCTGGGCAGGAGGCCTGGAACCGATTCTCCGTCACGGCTCAGAGGGAACCAACCCTGCCCACACCTTAGTTTTGTGGTCACTTGTGACAGCTTCTGGAAATGAACACACGTGTGCAAAGGGCCATGGTTCACAGACATGACATGAGATAGCTCTGGAGACAGAAGAATCGTGTCATTCCCTCGCAGTCCATTCCCTTCGAAAAACCGTGCTTTTGTGACGCTACGTAATACGGTTGAAACCTCAGGTTTCCCCTTTTCACCAACCCTATGGTGATGTATTTATTTATTTATTTTTACAAATGGAGAAAGTACTTGCACCTTTGCCCAAGGAATTATCACCCAGGCTAATGGCTTTCCAGATTATCTCTCTACGCTGACATCTAAAGCTTTGTCTCTAGGACATGCCTCTCACCAAGCTGCCTCCACACGTACCCAACTGCCTTCTAAGGGCTGATACTATAAGCCCTGACCACATGCAATGATTTTTGTGAGTTAAGTGGTTCACCTCTGCCTGGGAGGAACACCCTATTTCACCTCCACTTGCCAGCTAAAGAACTAAGGACATGGAATAGTTAGGTCCTTGCCCAAGCTCCTACAGCAGTAAGAGAAGCTCCGAGAAATACATTTGATGAGAAGGTGAGAACACGCAAGGTCCTTAGATCAACACCATAAACATGAAGCTTGGGATTAGCCAGTGGTGACTAACCAGCAGGGTCCTGTCGTGCTTTTGGCATTCAGGTGCGTGACTTAACCACCCACCACGGCCACAGTCGCATCTCTTTGGTTGGAAAGGAGGTGGAAACTCTGTCTACATCCCAATTTTTGCACTTGTAAAGTGGAAGTGCCTTATCAACCATATAATGTCGTAGGGAAGAGGAACCATTTGGCAAGTATCAAAAGCGTGATGAGCATTACCACGGTTGTTAATATCATCACTATCATCATTGGGAGGATAGTCATGCAAATCATAATTACGCTTTCCATGGAGTGGCTTTTGTAGCGTGGTGTGTACCATGAACGTGTGTCATCAGTGGGAGACACAAACATGCCAGGATTTAGTCCTGATCCAGAATGACAATCACAGAGCTTGCATTTGGACTACAAGGAAGGCAAACACAGCCGTGCCTGCTTGTTTACTTGTTGTCTACGGCTGTTGCGACGCAGCGGCAGCAGGCTGGAGCAGTCACAGCACAATCGGATGGCCCGTAAAGCCTAAATTATTTACAGTCCAATGCTTCACAGGGAATGTCTGTCATTCCCCCTATAGATTATCATAGGTACTGAGTGTGATGTCTGCCATCCCTTGCTGCACGTTATCATATGTTCTGAGCATGCAACCTTGGTGCTTTATATACATTGTCTTTAGACACCCAACTACTTGCTTGACAGGTGTCTGTGTTTGTCATTGTTGCCAGGGGCTCAGAATAGCTCAATGATTTGCTGAGCCCAGATAACAGACAAGTGGTGTGTGAGGATTTGACATTCTGGAATGCTAATTTTGAAGCTCTATTCCACACCCCTGACTACAGAGGAGCAATTTCCTGGGGGCTTGAGCAAGTCGAATCAGGGATCCCCTGCCAATGGATACGTTTCGGGGCTTGGGAGAACTTGCAGTTGGTAAGATGCTTTGGTGCTCTCGTCCTCTAACAGGGAGACATGGCAGAATAGCAAGGAAACAGGACTTCCCATTCGAATGGAGCAGATCCTTACACACTCCATAGCTCTGTGCACATAGGCTAAGTGCGCCCCAAGAGATAGCCACATGCCTATCCACATATCGACTGCTCGCCTGAAATGTGCCTGTACATTTAAAAAGAAGCCATGCTTTATAAAAACCAGCAATGCGTTAACCAAACATCCACGTACATAGATACGTATGAGACCATGAGCTGTCACCGTCGTCACACAGACCCATACGAACAGACTCTTCCAGAGCACTGATGCTCTGTTTCTGTTCAAGGAATGCTAATTTCCAGGTGTTCATGGCAAATCCTTGTCATGGTCAGTTATCACTGGGACTTCCACAAAAAACGTCGTTTGTTTCAAAGAGCCGTCCAACTTTAAAAATTGTTCTAAAACTTCTGTTGGCTAGCTGCATTCCAACACAATGTATTTAAGCTTTTATTGGTTTCCACAAATAAATGAAAATAAAGCACATTCATGGCAGTTTGCATTTCTTTGCCACCTGGGGAATGCATAAAAGCCCAAGGGTTACTGATGATGAACTTTGAAGGTTTTTCTCTTTATCCAAAGTCGGGACCGTGTCGATATCAGCAGGTAATACTCAGCTTCCAACACTGACTTGAACTTTGTCAAAGAAAGATCAGTTCTGAGAACAGTCAACTGGAAACGAAGAGTCTTGGAGTCTAGTGCGTGCGATCCATCACGAACAATGAAAGCCAGCATTACGTTTCTGGAAATCTGTCAGGACATCGAACTGCACGCACGAGGCAGACAGATACATCTCTGGCAATCACATTTCCTGTTTGGTTGACATCCTCAATATAAATGGTGGTCTTCATTTCTTTAGTCCTGTATTTAGTACGTAATGACTCCTTTATAGAAATTAATCGTCGTTCGTTTTGCCAAAATAAGAGATCAACATCCAGATTGTAATATCCTTAATCGGCTTACATAGCCTTGAGGGAATCACATCATGAAAAAATCATAATATTACTGTCTAGACTAGTGCTGTCCAACCCAACTTTCTGTGATGATGGAAATCATCCGTATCGTTGCTGTCTGGTATCAAAGCCGCTAACTGTAATGTCTATGGAGCTCTTGAAAGGTGGCCAGCATGTTGCAAGAACTGAATTTTAAGGGTTTTTTTTTTTAATTGAAGTATAGTCGAAACACACAATTTCATGAGTTTCAGGTGTACAACATAGTGATTCGACAAGTCTATATACCCGATGACTCGCTCACCATGCCTGTAGCTACCATCTGTCACCATATGCTGTTGTAACACTAGTACCGTACCAAAGACTGTATTCCCTAGGATGTGCCTGTTATCCCTGGGGCTTATTCATTCTGTTACGGGAAGCTTGTGCCTCCCACTCCCCTTCCTATTTCATCCATCTCCCTATCCCCCACCCCTCCGGCAACCATCAGTCTGTCTCTGTATTTAAGAGCCTGTGTCTGCTTTTGGGGGTTCATTTCTTTGGGTTTTTAGATTCCACATATAAGCAAAATCTTATGGTAGTTGTCTTTCTCTGACTGACTTATTTCACTTAGCATAGCACCCTCTCGATCCATTCCTGTTGCAAATGGCAAGATTTCGTTCTATTTTTTTATGAAAAATATTCTATTGTGTAAATACGTACAGCACTTTTTCTGTATGCATTTATCTATGTTTGGACATTTAGGTTACTCCGTATCTTGGCTATTGTAGATGATGCTACAATAAATATAGGGGTGCATATATCTTTTTGAATTAGTGGTTCTGCCTTCTCGGGGTAAACAGTAGTGCAATTACTAGATCAGGTGGTATATGTATCTGTAATTTTAGGGGGAACCTCCATACCGTTCTCCACAGTGGCTGCACCAGTTTGCATTCCCACCAACAGTGCATGAGGGTTCCTTTTTCTCTACATCTTCGCCAGTACTTGTTATTTCTTATCTTTTTGATACTCACCGTTCTGACAGGTGTAAGGCGATATATTTCCTTGTGGTTTGATTTGCATTTCCCTGATGACGAGTGATGTTCAGCATCTTTTCATGCGTCTGGCCATTTGTGTGTATTTGGAGAAATGTCCGTTCAGGTCCTCTGCCCATGTTTAATTGGGTAATTTGTGGAGCTGTTGGTGTTGAGTTGTATAAGTTCTTTATATATTTTGGATACTAACCCCTTATCAGATATATCATTTGCAAATAGCTTCTCCCATTCTGTGGGTTGCCTTTTACTTTTGTTGATTGTTTTCTTTGCTCTACAGAAGCTTTTTATCTTGATGACGTCCCAGTAGTTTATTTTTGCTTTTGTTTCCTTTGCCTCAGGAGGATGTATCTACAAAAATGTCGCCAAGGCCAACGTCAAAGTGATTGCTACCTATGTTTTTTCTAGGATTTTTATGGTTTCAGGTCTCACGTTTAGGTCTTTTATCCATTTTGAATTTGTTTTTGTGTGTGATGCAAGAGAGTGGCCCAGTTTTATTCTTTTCATGTGGCTGTTGAGTGTTCCCAACACCATTTTTTGAAGAGACAGACTTTTCCCTGTTGTGTGTTCTTGCCTCATTTGTCAGACACTAATTGACCATATAATCATGGGTTTATTTCTGGGCTGTCTATTCTGTTCTGTTGATGTATGTGTCTTTTTCTGTGCCGGTACCACACTGTTTTGATTATTACAGCTTTGTAGTGTATCTTGAAATCTGGGATTGTGATGGCTCCATTTTTGTTCTTCCTTCTCAAAGTTGCTTTGGCTATTTTGGGTCTTTTAGATCCACATAAATGTTAGGATTGTTTGTTCTAGTTCTGTGAAAAATGCTGTTGGTGTTTTGAGAGGGATTACATTGAACGTGTCAACTGCCTTGGGTAGTATGGACACTTGAACGATATTGATTCTTCTAATCTGTGAACATGGAATATGTTTCCATTTGTGTCATCTTTGGCTTCTTTCATTAGTGTTTCATAATTGTAGTTAATCTCAGTTTTACCTTAAATTGTCACATGTAACTGGGATGATGTACTGGAAACACAGATCTCCTTACCGGATGGTATTAATCTGAATAATTAAGTGAAACTTAGATTATTTAAAACTAATAATAATACTAAATATCCAGAGTAATTTTTATGTATGCCAAGATATATGAGGTCAGTGATGGTTGCATTTTGAATCATAGCTGAATTTGCACATTAGCCCACATGAGTGTGGGAGCACCCTTTCGCTGGAAGGTTCTAGACACAAGATTATGTCATACATCCTGAGGGTGTCCATGAAAACTTTTATCATTGCTTTATAATAATGTGAGGGAGGAATCCTTGGGTTTTACCTTTTTTTTTAATAAATCTAATCATTTGCTGGCTTTCAAGGGTTCAACTCTGGTAGGCTGAATAATGTGCCCCACTCCTGCCGGTGTCCATGTCTTAATCTATGGACCTTTGGATATGTTATTTTACATGACCCTTATGGGCTAAATTATTCCTCCTCCATTTATATGTTGAAGTCCTTACTCCTGCCTCAGAACATGACTATATTTGGAGGTGGGGCCTTTAAAGAGGGGATTGAGGTAAAATGAGGCCATTATGATGGGCCCTGATCCCACGAGGACATAGACATGCACAGAGAGAGACCATGTGAGGACACAGGTTGAAGACAGAGTCTACATGCCAAGGAAAAACCTCAGGAGAAACCAGACCTGCCCATAGCTAGATCTGATTTCCAGCCTCCAGAACAGGGAGTGAATACATTTCTCTTGTTTAAGCCCCCCAGTTTGTCATACTTTGTTATGTATACTCTTAAGCAATCGGGCATACTCTAGTGCAATGGGAAGGGAACTTTGTAGATAAGGTTTAGCCTATGGACCCTTGAGATGGAGAGATTAAACTGGATCTTGTAAGTGGCTCAGTCTAGTAAGAACCATTCCTGAGAAACATGGCACAAGAAGAGGCCGGAGAGATTCAAAGGATGAGAAGGACTGGGTCAGCTGGGACTGGCTTTGGAGATGGAGGAAGTGGGTTATGAGCCAAGGAATGTGGGGGACCTCCAGAGTCAGAGAACAACTTACAGCCGAGAGCCAGCAAGGAAAGGAGGAGCGCCATTCTGCACAAGGACATGTATTTTGCCAGGAGCCTTGGCGAGCTTAGAAATGAATTTCCTTGCAGAACCTCCAGATCGGAGGCCACTTGAGCGAACACCATGATTTCAGCCTTATCTGTGAAATGCAAACTGGGATTTGCGTTGAGCCACTAAGTGTGATGGTAATTTGTCACAGGATCCATAGAAAATAAACACACACCTATATAATCATTATCATTCAGTATTAATAATACCAGGTATTCATAGTTTATGGAGCCCTTTAACTAATTAGCAAACTCTTGAGGGAAGCAAGATTCTCCTTTGGTGCTGAAACCACATTGATGTTTCCTCCCGGAAACCCATCCATAAACAGAAAGGTGACCAAAGGCCAGCAAACAGAATAGATTCAAAGGTACTTAAAATGCTTTTGTGTGGCTGTAAGCACCTCTTCTGGGTAAAATACTATTTTTGTCAAGGACCCGATTTAAAACCACCTAGGGTAACTACAGAGAGTTTCCAAAACTTGATTTACCCACAAAGCCTTCATGGTGGAGTGTGTTATCCATCCCTTCAAGGTGTAAGACTCCAGTAGCAACATTCTGTTCTCAGCGTTGTCAGTGTAAGTCATTGTATTACTCATAGCAAATTAGCTGCAATTCTGCAGGCCAGGGGTTGATTTTCATTCCCCCCTGGGGTCAACGTGTGCCTTTCTTGGGCATTCATTCCTCTTCCACTTGCTTGGGCTTAGCACACTCACATACCATAAATATTTAAATTTAATTGTATTTTTTCTGCTTTTGTTACCAACCAAATCATTTTCCCCTAAAGAAATGTGTCAAGCTTTTGGTTCACTATGGAATTGCTAAAGGTACAATATGATGATTATATGTGCTCTTCACAACCAACGTTCAACAGCACGATTTATTACCCACCTGCTACTGAATTTATCGTAATAACACTTCATTCTACGGGTATTGATTTAGTGCCTACCACATCTCAGGAACCTTTCAAAAGGCTCTGTGGAAATAATGGGAATAGACTTCCAGTGTGATAGGGGATGTAGGCACACACACAGGGGCGATGCCTGCTCCGTGGAAAACAAGTGGACAGCCCCCAGTAGGGTGACATTGCAGAGGACGAGGAAAATCTGCCCAGGGAAGACCAGCAAAGGTGTCCTGTCTTAGAAAAAAATGGATGCGTACGTGGTCTTCACGAGTGAGTTGGAGATTGCCAGGAACATCCCAGGACGAAGAACAGCCCAGGTGGAGAAAAGAGCAAAGGAAAATATTGGGAGGTGTACAAGAACGTATAGCACTGCTGGAGGTTTGGTACGGCTAGAGCAGAGTTGGACAGTGGGGAAATGGAGCCCCTTTCTGTATTTTTCCGTCTAGCTCACAAGAGAGAACCAGGGATTTGCACGTCTTCCTCTTAATCTGAGGATCACACAGCTTAGCTCCTATCATTGACTTTCCTCATCTCATCGGTTCTGGCTTGTGGTACCACGCAGTCGATGGTTTGATTCTGGCTTTAGTGAGTTCCCGGACATGGTATCATGTTACCCATCTCTGCAACTTTCAAAAAATGTCTCTTCAAGAGTCCTGTCCTCTGTTTATTCGGTCAAATGTGAATCTCGGTTCTGCTGCAAAGGGAGTTTACAGATGGAGTTAAGGTCTCAGCAGCTGACCTTAAAATAGAATGTCTTGGACAATGCAGGTGAACACAGTATAATCGTGTGCGCTCTTAAAAGTAAAAGCAGCACTCAGGGAGACGTGGGAGAGGGAGACAGAGGAAGGATGAGAAGATTCAAATCAGGAGGAGGACTTGACCCTTCATGGATGGCATCAGGGAGCCCAAAGACCAAGAAATAGGAGGGACAGACTCCAGAAACTGACAACCTTGCAAGGAAAGAGGGACCTCCTCAGTCCTCCAACCCTGTTCTTCCAACCACAGGAACATGTCTGCAAATGAATTCTTTTCACGAGCTTCCAGATGAGAACACAGCCCACTCTACGCATTTATTTTCTTCTCGTGCGACTCTAAGGGGAGAACCACTTGAGCCATGCGGTGCCAGGAAGTGTCATCTGCAGAAACCACAAGCTAATAAATGGGTGTCATGTTAAGGTGCTAACTTTGTATTAAATTGTTACAGAGGCGTAGAAAAGGAGTTCCCCATGGTTGGAGATGCCTGGTGACATCGAATGGCATTGAGTGGAAGTGGTTTCACATCTCAGCACAGCACTGGGGGAGAAAATGACCTGAAGAGCCAGCATTTTGACACTTGACCTCTTTTTGTAACACGAGGAATTTCCGAGGAGCTACAGCTTCCTGAACGTGATACTAGACTCATGCCCAAACTTGCCTTGTCCTTCCATTGCAACCACACCAAAAGGACATGAGCCTTTCCACTTACTCAGCTCTGGGACAGCTCTGGGATTACCACCATCATGTTGACAGGTGCGGACCGAGAGCATACTCTGTTCAGGATTAAAAGGGGTGCAACTAGTAGAAGTAAACCATCCCTGGATCTTCATCTGAATCTTGCACACATAACAGGATATAAACTAGCCTTTCCAGAAGGTCACTTGAAAAGACAACTAAGTATAAAATAGCACGTAGCAAATGTGTCTCATGGGTGTGCTGCCCATACGGGGCTGGAGTGGTTAATCGAGGGAGACTGGAATGATGATTTAGTGGGATTTTAAATCCCCATCAGGACTGGAAACAACACTACCAGCAGGAAGAATGATACGGAACTGGGGGGAAAGTTAAATAAAAATTAAGGTATTGTGAGCAGATCAGCGGGGCTCGGAGGACTAGAAATATGAGTAGGACAAGACTAGGGAAGTCCATGGAGATAAAGAATGAGAAACTGAAGAAGGGCTTTCAGCCAACAAGTGATTTAATGAAATATGTACTTCCCAGGAATTCTTTTGTTTGGCCGTGGAACATAGGATGGAGTGTACCAGGCATAATTGAAGGCACAAGACAATTTAGGAGTCATGCATTCCCTTCAGATTTACTCTGTAGTGGCAAGGTTTATGTCAAGGGGTCTGCATGGAAAAGGCAAGATTCAGAGATTTTGCAAAACTCTGACCAGCAAGAAAAATTACACATAAATGTCATGGGTGTATAGAGAGATTGAGGGGGAGGGTAATTCATGGTGGTCAAATTAAGCATGGCTGGTTGGTTCCTTTTAATTTTTTATGACTCAATCCAATTTTCTAAAGCAAAATCCTATAGCTAAAATGGAGATGGGTACAGTCACTGATAGCAAAAAATTGTGTCTTAGGAGATTGTTACCATATGTCTCATGGTCAAGGGATACATTCATGAGAGATGAAATTAGACATATGTACATATACGTGTAATATATATACACATAAGTGCACATAAATATCTAAATATAATACATGGATGTAGGTATATTTCATCTTTCAGCAATGCACCCTTTGGCCATATGATATACAGAGAACTGGAGTTTTAAAATCAGCTCAGCACACAAGAAGAAACTCATTTTAAAGACAAGCACACTTTCATTGAGTTACTCAAAACTTAAATGGTAAATGAGCCGATTAGAACAGTGTCCAACTCGTTCCCGGGGACTCTTGTCTTATTAAGGTATTTCGTGTGTCCTGAAAGCATTTGATTCAAATTTGTGAAAACTAATGTTGAAATTAGATTGCACCTGTCACCCATTATTCAAACTTCTAATTTCCACTTTTGTCAAAAAACATCACTTTTCATCGACTGATTTTATGAAGCCACCATTATAAATTTAAGCTTCAAAAAAGTGCATTCACAAAATACCCCGTTTACTCTTTTATATTTTGAGCATATGTAAATGGATTCATTTGCCAGCATGTGAAGAATCCAGGAAGACACACACCGTCCGAGGTACATGGCTTTCCCAGGGCCGTAATGCTCCCAGTTCTGGTATAGACTCATTCAAGACAATAAACTGGAATGTTCCGCTCTGCTTGGGATAGTAGTTACAGCATGGATTGCCCCGAGTCCCCACAGAGCGCTGGGCATTTATGTCATGCCATAAACCTCTTTTATAAGCCTTGCAGGTGTATGTCTTGCAGGTGTTTGCACACCAAGTCGTTGGCTGCAAAAAATAAATAAAAATCGGGGACTGAGGAACGTCACTGATTTCTGCTTGCAGTGCTCCACTGATATTGTCGGAAAGCCTGCTTTCAACTGTTTTGTTGTTCGCATCAGCTTTATTGCAATAAAATTCACAAAACATACATTCCACCCATCCAGAGTGTACAATCAAATGGTTTTTAGAATATATAGTCTTCTGTAACCACCATCACAACCAGTTACACATTTTCATCACCCCCCAAAACATACTCTGCCTTCCTCAATCTCCTCCATTTATCCCCAACCCCAGGCAACTACTCATGTACTTTCTGTGTCTGTACGGATTTGCCTGTTGTAGACGTTTCATATCAGTGGAATCCTACAGTACTGTCATGATGTGACTGACCTCACTTGGAATAATGTTTTCAACAGCAAGTGTTGGCAAGAGTGGAGAGGAGGGGGAACCCTTGTGCGCTGTTGGTGGGAATGCACACTGGTACAGGCACTCTGGAAAACAGTATGGAGGCTCCTCGAAAAGTTAAAAATAGAATTACCATATATCCCAGTAATTTCGCTACTGGATATTTCTGCAAGGGATAAAACAACCATGAATTCAAAAGATACACGCACCCCATATTTATTGCGGTGTTATTTAAAAAGCCAAATTGTGGAAGCAGCCTAAGTGTTCATCAATAGATGAATGGATAAAGAAGATGTGGTGTATATATACAATGGAATATTGCTCCACCATGCAAAGAATGAAATCCAGCCATTTGCAACAGTGTGAGTGGATCTAGAGGGTACAGTGCTAAGTGGGATAAGTCGGTCAGAGAAAGGCAAATACTATAAGATTTCACTTATACGTGGAGTTAAAGAAGCAAAACAAAGAAAGACAAACAAAAAAGCAGACTCTTGACTCTAGAGCACACACTGATGGTTACCAGAGGGGAGGTGGGTGGGGATGAGTAGGGATAAGTCACACTTACGGTGATGAGCACTGAGTCATGCAGAGAATTGTTGAATCACTGTATTATACACCTGAAGCTAAAACAACACTGTATGTTAATTATACTGGAATTTAAAAAAATATTTCCAAAGTCTACCCATGTTGTAGGATGTCTCAGTCCTTCATTCCTTTTTATGGCCACATACTATCCCATTGTATGGATACACCATATTATTTATTCATTTGTCCATTGGTACACATCCACCTTTAGCAATGTGTTTTGCCCCGAGTGGAAATTTGTCCCTGCTGACACGGATCAGCCATGCCTGGTTTTGTGGCGTGGTTCCCCGTCCGTCCTCAGAAAAACCCAGAGGGATTTGATGGTGGATGATGTGAAAGGTACAGTGAATTCTAGGTCAGCTTCCCGTTTATGAGCTCTTCTTCCCGGTCCATGCGCTCTCGCTAAATGAAGGCAACAGCACAGCCATGGGAGGGAGGGAGTTCTCTGGACGTGGGTGGTTAAAACAGAATCAGACCTTGATCACAGAACTTGGCGAGTGTTGCCGGCAGGAGATTGGGGGATGGAAAATGGGACAGAAGGGGAAAGCTAATGAAACAGGCAATGAATTTGAAAACAACAACGTCAACTGGAGGTTGGAAATGATGTGGCTGAGCTTCTCACTTTTATTCCAATCAAGAAAATAAGAATTAATTCATAAGGTTCCCATGACTCAAGACCACAGGTATTCTTGGTGGTTATGGGGAAAGATGCCGTTAGAAAAGCCACTCATAAATGAATATGAAAATTGTATTCTCACCCTGCCCCTCAGAGCCCTTGGCTGTATAGCCTGCCAGTTCCCCCAAATAGTTGCCATGGACAAGTGTTCTGTTGCAAATCCCATCCTCTACCCAAATCTAGCCACTGAAAATTGCATTTTTATTCCATCTGTAGTGAATCCATATTTGCTCTTATGCAGTTTCACCCCACTCCACTTCATGAATATCCCACTTCTTAGCAACTCCTAGAAAATCACTTGAGGCTTTTATCACTTGTGAACATAAGTGTGTTTGCACATACAAATGGAACGCTACATAGATGCATGATGGATCACTTAATGCAACTCTTAAGGACCAAACCCATGGATCCAAGAGCTATTTGTCAATATTGCTCTAAATTCCTTTGGTATAAATTGTTTCAGAAAGACAACATAGCCCATAAAAAAAATTTTTTTTTTTTGCTTTGAAAATCAGTTTCACAAAGGCAGTACATTCCAGTTTGCTAAAATTGGGTATACGTATCATTGACGTTACACTTATGAGCCCCGTTATTAATCCAGAGCTTTATCAACTCAACAGAATTTTATGTGCACTGTGTTGACTAACAGGCATAGAGGGAAACTGAGGCACAAAGCTACTTGCCTACTGTCATATGATGAGTCTCTGACTTGGGCCAGAGCTCACAGGCTTTATCTTCCAAATCTCTTCCCATTCTCTCCCTGCTCTGTCATGCTGCCATTTTGATTACCCACCATATTCACCATAGTCAGCTCTGAGTGAATTTGGCTATTTCCCAGAGACTTAAAAAAAAATCACTAAAGAAAGAAAAATAATGAGTTGCTACCTCTGAAAACAATAGCACTTATATAAAAATATATAGGCCACATGGCATAAGCAAAATACAGCTTAGCTGGATGGAGAAGGGCGCCCACAGGAAGTGCTAACTAACGTCCGCGTATGCTTTCTCCATGGGCCTCGGAGCTGCATTTCACTCCCTCTCATGCTTTTATGTTGAAATGTCAAAACTACAGCAATGTTGTAATGATATTACAATGAACAGTTATGTAGCTTTCTTTGAGAGTCGCTATTAATATTTACCTTTCCCCCACATATGTTCTCTCTATTTTTTTGGTTATGTGTGCTCTGAAACATGTATACACACACATATAATGCACATACATGAATACATATGAAATCCGTACACATACGTGTACACACCCTTCGGAATCCATTGGAAGTAACCACATTTTACTGATAAATGCTTTAGGGTGCATGTCCTAAGAACAAAGACACCCTCCCGCATACCCATAATACTTTGAACACATCTCAGATATTTAAGATCAATAAAATAACACCCAGTGTTCCATCCCGTATTAAAACTGTCCAGTTGTCACCACATTTCGTGCATGTATGATATATAATGAGCTGACATCTATCATGCAATTACATACTTCACAATGGGGTATCTATCTAATCGGACTCTAGTTAATAATCATGCTTGGCATTTGCTTCTGATCCCTTTTCACCCTCCATAAATCTAAAATTGCCCCTCTGCCTTTTCGGTTCATTTCCCAAAAAAAAAACTGACATTTTTGAAGAGTCCATCCTGCTTGTTTCATGGACTACTCTTCAATTTGAATTTGTCTAATTGCTTCCTTCTCATGATTAGATTCAGGTTAAGCTTCTGGCGAGAATACCGCTTATGTAATCGTGAGCAAATCCTATCAGGAGTCAGATCATGTAGTTTCCTGCTCCAAGATCATACCTTTGCTCTGAGCTATGTATCAACTCAAATAGGGAAAGAGGGGCTGAGGAAACAGGAGTGTCACCACAATTGCTTGTTCTTAACCATTCCGTCTTTCAAAGAAAAGAAAAGAGACATAACTGGAATATTTTAATCAAGAAACACATGGACGTGGTTTAGGTTAAACATTCACTGACTCTGGAACAAGTTCCGACGTTTTCTAATCGAGATCTACAAAATAATAGAGCATTAACGTAGCTGTGACATGAAGATCCACTCTCATGTGTGTGCTCGGTATTAGAAATCCCAAGTTCCCTGCGTGACTCTAATTGCCCCAAAGTGCTGCAATTTTCTGTAATACCTAAATGGCACTTAATCCCACCTCTGACCCTCCACACAAAAGGCAAAATGGGAATTTTCTTATGGCCCAACCTGAAATCAGGCGGTTTTCTTTGAAGGCTGCTGACTTCACTTACCTTACGCGGAATAGCCAGAAGGAGTTAATCGTAAATAAATAAGCGTTAAGTACCTGGCCTAGGCCATCGCTGAAAATTGCATTCAGTGCATGCTCATCCTTTCAAACACCCTTGAGCATTTATTCAGGGACATTTTTGAATCTGTAGCAATCAGAGAGAGTATGCGTGTTATGTAAAAAACATCAACGTGAGAAAGAGAAAGGGACCATTGTTGGTGTTTAATGAAGCGATCAAGTTGAGAAGTCTTATCATTCTCATGGGAACAATGATGTATTAAAACATTCAGCAGTGTGCCCGTATGTCTGCCAAAACCTTGAATGTTGGACAAGCAAAATCGGGGGATTCATTCACAGTATTCACATCACAAAGAAAAACATCAGAAAACTTAACTATTAAGCAGGTAAACACAGCCATGTGCGTGTGTGCGCAACATCTGTATTGTAGCTTTATTACTAAAGCATATATGCAAAATATAAGTAATTGCCAGGGTACCTTGTGTAACTCTGTTTCCATTTTTGGAAAAGAGAAAGAAGCGTCTAGACCTGTGCATAATTGCATTGTGTCTAGACTTGCCCATAAATGCACACTAAAAATGCAGAGATTCCTGCAAGTTGAAACTTACAAAAATTTGTGTGAAAGGATATATTCCTCCTAAATACCGATCATCATGTATTTATTTTCACAACCGATTTTGACTCAGAGATCGGTAGGCATTCATTTAAGTGACACATTAAAATATCCTCTGGACTGAAGATAGCATTGGTTGAATTATGAGAGACCGTGGTAAAGAGAAAATGCATCCTTTCCGAAGCTCATTTCCAGCATCACTGCCTTCAGCATGTCATAATTTTAAGTCTTCTCTTCCTTTACGATTTCCTCCTGGTAAAAATGTAGAAAGCCGGCCACAGTGGGCTCCACAACCCTGGTTATATCATCTCTCTTCTTCAGGCCATAGATGTGTGATTCATTTTCTGTAGTTTTGGATTTTCCAGCGAACTAGGGTGGCAGGGCTGTTGCGTTCCTCGTTGGAGGTCACCTTCTTTCCAGAACCAAGTAGCCGAAACAGGTTTCATGAAAACATTATTTTTTGTCTTTAAAAAAATTTTAATTCCAAGTATAAATAACTTAAAATGTTATGTTAGTTTCAGGTGTATAATACAGTGATTCAACAATTCTGTACATGGCTCCGTGCTCATCACGGTAAGTGTGCTCTTATCCCCGTCACCCGTTTCCCCCATCTCCCCACCCACCTGCCCTCTGGTCACCATCAGTGTGTTCTTTAGAATTAAGAGTCTCTTTCTTCCTTTGCCTCTCTCTCTGTTTTCCACAGTGGCTGCACCCTTTTGTGCAGTGCATCAAGATTCCCTTTTCGCCACATCCTCGCCAACGCTTGCTGTTTCTTTTTCTTTTTTTTTTTTTTTAAGATTTTATTTTTTTATTCGACAAGAGATAGAGACAGCCAGCGAGAGAGGGAACACAAGCAGGGGGAGTGGGAGAGGAAGAAGCAGGCTCATAGCAGAGGAGCCTGATGTGGCTCGATCCCATAACGCCGGGATCACGCCCTGAGCCGAAGGCAGACGCCCAACCGCTGTGCCACCCAGGCGCCCCAACACTTGCTGTTTCTTATGTTTTATATTTTCGCCATTGAAAAACACTATTTTTTCAAGTCATTAGGTAGGAATAAGCTTTTGATCTCTAAGCCATGGGTCTTCATCCTCTATTAACTCTAGCAGGTTGATGGCAAATGATGGGGTTACCTTCCCAGGATGGAATCTTTTCCTAAGGCAAATACCCTCCCCCACCTCCTTTTTTTTTTTTTTTAAATCTCTTTGGGAAATACATTCTCTTACTTTCTATAAGCCTTTTGATTCCCGCAATGAGTTTCCACATGGGAAATGTTTTAATATATTTAGACCAGAATTTTTTTTCTTTTTAAGCTCCATACCGGTCTTCCTGAGACTTTTTCTTCCAGTAATACAAAGCCCCCTCTGCTTTCTGAAATAAGACTTTTTCATTCATAGACTATAAGATTTAGACTTTATGGAGTGCATCTTTCTATCCCCATGCCGTCATTCAGGAATAGTTTTGCAGAAAGGTAGAATCTTTGGTGAACTGAAACACACACCTTTAAAGATCTCAGGGAGAACCTTACATGGTGTGATTTTCATCATTCCTCCCAGTACTATCTTTATCTAAACCCCAATCTCCTTTACACTTAAGATTCAAGTGACTCTCTTCTTGTGACAAGCACCAGGTGTCGGATGGAAGTGTTGAATCACTAAATTCTACCCCTCAAGCTAATATTACACTCTATGTTAACTAACTGCACTTTAAATAAAAACTTGGGGAAAGAAAAAAAAAAAGATCCAAGGGACCCTTCTTTTCCAGACTGACTTCTGGTTCTATCTCAAGACAGATCTTGGCTTTGGTCAAACTGGTCAGTTTGCAAAAGCTTCCGTGTAGCTTGGGTTTTCCTTCCCCCACGCATTGAAGCCACCAAATCCTAATGTTTACTTATCATCATGAAGGTGACAGCGTACGCTGATGTGGCTTCTTGCCGTCTGTTTTCTCAGCTCTGAAAAGTAGATCAGTGCAGCAATGTTCATGAAATTGTTAGGGCTGGAAATCAAATGGTACATGCCATAAAGAACTTCCTACATACAAAACGTTGTTCCCGTTGCTGCTCCTCACAGGATTAAATGGCACTCACCTTTGTATTTTGTTCAATGCCGTAACAGTAGACAAAGCGTGATAGTTATATGTTGTTGCATTAATTGATTTTTAAAATTGATTAAACATCAACCCCGTTAATTATCTCTCCTCAATTTTCAAATTGCTTAAAATGGCATGTGAGCCTGTCATCTCCCTTACCAGTTTCAAGACCCAGGTTCCTGGGACGGAACAGATGACAGCGTTTACAACCCTGTCTTTGATGGTCTCCCTTAAAAAGTCCTTAAGTCATCGACAGCCGAGAAGTGTATCCTTCTCTTCCCCCATACCCAGACCCCAGGTGACTCCCTGCTTCTGACCGTGTTCCAGATAATGCCAGCTTCATTCTCTTCTCTTAGATACACCGTTCCCCCCCCTTCCCCGCCCCGTTTGCCCTCAAGCTTCATTATTTCTTTAAAAACCAGTCAAGTGAAGGGAGAGAACGAGGTCCCTGTGCCAAGGAAGTTGGGCGCTGGTAGGGAGAGTGGCAGGTTCTCCAGAGTGTGTGCAAATAAATTAATTCACTTTATCATTGTGAAAATGGTCTGGGAGTCTTGGTTATTTGTGTTTTTTTTTTTTTTTCCCTTTTTGCCAGCTGGGGAGAGCCAGTTAATTTCAGCTCACTGAATTGAGTATTGGATCTTGCTAACTAGCAAAACACAGCTCGACCTACCACCCTTAACTGACACACGATTCTTGAACAGAAACGGCAGGTAATACAGTGGGTGTTGACGGGGCATCCAGTCAGCGTGGCCAGAGTTCACGTATCTACCTCATTTTCCCCAAAGTGGGAACCAAATGAGTGATGAATTTCCTTCGTATCCATCCTGGCGTTTCGTGCCCTGCCGTCCATTTTAAGGGCACCTGTAAACATCACACTTGTAAACAGAATTACGTTGTTTCCATCTGTTCTTTTGTTATGGTTACGAAGTAAGTGAAATTGTTTCTCTTACAACTTAATATGCGTTACAGCCAAATGTAGCTTTGTTAGCATGTTGACGGTAGGCACAGAGACTTTTTGTCGATGGATCAGAGTCCAGATGCCAATATCCCCTTTGATAAGTTTTTAAATTGGTCCCTTCTCGTCCAGCCTTTGTTTCCAATGTATCGGAGGAGCACAGGAATATCTGTTATTATTACTGACAGTGTCTTGTCAATAAATCTTTTTAAAAACAAAGAGTAAACCCTGTAACACAACAAAACAAAGGAAGCCGCGTTAGAGTTTTAATTGTGAAAGTCTTCTGCTGACTCCCCAGTGGAGCCGTCAAGGTCCTCCGCCATCTGGTTACCCCGTCAGCCTTAAATTCCTTTGCTGTTTCTCACAGAGTCTGTGCTTCCGACAAAGGGTACTTAGGGTTTGGAGAATAAGCTGCAGCGTCTCCCATATCTTTACCTTGAACATGCCCTTCTCCGTGACATGACAAATGAAGGAATTGTCTCCTCCCAAAACACGTAGTGCGTTCAGCCCTCTTTTTGGAGACCAGGTCAAATGCCTTATCCTAACAGACTTTCCCACTCCCTTTAGTGAAAATACACTAAGCTTCTAAAAGCACCTGTCAATTTATATGCCTTACCCCTTTTAAACTTCTAGGATCCTTTTCTTTGTGTTGTTGAGATATTTTTGTTCCAAGTGGGGGTAACTGGACTGCAAGAACGGACACAACAGTACTCCCTAATTCTTAGAGCATCAGGTTGCTCAATCGTAACACCCTAGGGTGTTTTTTTTTTTGGGAAGATGACCTGATGCATGGGGACGATCTTTCTTCCAAACCAGGTCCAGAGTCTTAGGAACTAAGGCTGGAGCCTGGGGACTTAGGCTCTGCTAGTCCGGTGTGATGTAATTCAGCCTAGGTTATATACCCTACTGTTCACCTTGACCACCTTCATCTATTTTAATCTGAGCCGTGTTGCAGAACTTAGTGGGAGACTTCCGTCCAAGTAGTGTGTCTCCCTCACACAGCATTCTCTCTGAAAGACATTGACACAATTATGTGCAGGGCCACAAGCTAAACTGTTTATAGGAGCGGAATGGAAAATGTGAAAGAGGGACTGCCCAGTGTCCTAGCACATGCACGGACATCACCTGCATTCACACGATTGTCACCAGGGTGGCCATGTCTCCTGCCCATAGCGATGGCCGGTGCATCCCCTTTACACCATTCATCTGGTTTTCTGCGCCCATGACTCACCCAGGAGAAGGCTGGGATGTGCAGGAGAATCTTTCCAGATTCTTGAAATGTGTGCACCGCGGCAGAGCGTTTGCCCAGCTCACGGGTGCCCTCCTGCACCTCCAGGCGCCGAGGGATAGAGCAGCAACGTGATACTAGCATCTGGCTGATGGATCCCAAGCCCAGCTTCTCCCCCACACCACCACGGAGAGGAGTTCCTCCATTTTTGATACGTTAACTTTGTGCTTTGTGAACTGTTTCAAGGCACACAATTTTTTTAAAAATTTTATTTTGCTTTATTTTCTTTTATGTATTTTTTTATTATTTTTTTTTTATATTATGTTAGTCACCATACAGTACATCCCTGGTTCTTGACGTAAAGTTCCATGATTCATTAGTTGCGTATAACACCCAGTGCACCATGCAATACGTGCCCTCCTTACCACCCATCACCGGTCTATCCCATTCCCCCACCCCCCTCCCCTCTGAAGCCCTCAGTTTGTTTCCCAGAGTCCACAGTCTCTCATGGTTCAGTTCCCCTTCTGATTACCCTCCCCTTCCTTCTTCCTTTTCTTCTCCTACCGACCTTCCTACTTCTTATGTTCCATAAATGAGTGAAAGCATATGATAATTGTCTTTCTCTGCTTGACTTATTTCCCTTAGCATTATCTCCTCCAGTCCCGTCCATGTTGCAGCAAATGTTGAGAAAACGTTCTTTTTGATAGCTGAGTAATATTCCATTGTGTATGTGGACCACAACTTCTTAATCCAGTCATCTGTTGAAGGGCACACAATTCTTATATAAATCCAAGCAGAGGAGGGTGGGTGAAGGGGTTCTCTGCTGTTCTTCCTGAAGGACCTGAGAAATTGGAAATACCCATATGTGTTCATTGAACACACAGAAGGTATTGCCTGCCCCGTGTATTAGAGGTATTTGCCTAAAACATTGATTGCTTCTGTGAAAATCTGAAGCTCATTTCACGCTGGGACTGTCTTACACCTTTCCTCAGAGGTTTCCTTTTGTATAGGAGACACTCTTTAACTGTTTATAAAGGGGCAGCCTGTTTCTAAATATCACATGCCACCCATGTCAGAAGGAATCATAATTCTGGTCTGTCCTTCTTGCGCCACAGCTGCAGCCATTGATTTACCGTTCCTGAGATGTGCTCTTATTTGCAGAAAGAACAGGTGTTTGGAGGAACAGAAATGCAGGCAGCACGGAAAGGCAGTTTTCATATAGTTTTAGAACTACCCGCATTTCAGTCATAAGGATTCCCCAGATGCAATTTTTACGTGAGAAATAAAGACAGAGAAAATACACTTCATTCAGCTACATTCGTTTTTTTTTTTTCTTAGCCTGCGTCTATAGGACCACAGTGATGTCCTTTGCTCTCCGGTGAAGCATTACGGAATAGAATCCAGAAACACAACGGTCTGCATCTCGAACAATGCAACCAACGTATGTTGATGAGCTCTGTATTCTTTTTTTTTTTTTTTTTAAAGGACAGTGTTTTTTTTTTTTTTTTAAGATTTTATTTATTTATTCGACAGAGATAGAGACAGCCAGCGAGGGAGGGAACACAAGCAGGGGGAGTGGGAGAGAAGAAGCAGGCTCATAGCAGAGGAGCCCGATGTGGGGCTCGATCCCATAACGCCGGGATCACGCCCTGAGCCGAAGGCAGACGCTTAACCGCTGTGCCACCCAGGCGCCCCGAGCTCTGTATTCTAACCGCAAAAATAATCCCCCCCCAGATATTCTGCACATAAAGTCATGTCTGTTTACAATATGCAGAACAAATACATGCCACCAGTTAAGTTAGCGGAATCACTTGGTGGGATTTATCTTTTTTTTTTTTAAAAGATTTTTTTATTTATTTATTAGACAGAGATAGAGACAGCCAGCGAGAGAGGGAACACAAGCAGGGGGAGTGGGAGAGGAAGAAGCAGGCTCACAGCTGAGGAGCCTGACGTGGGGCTCGATCCCGTAACGCCGGGATCACGCCCTAAGCTGAAGGCAGACGCTTAACCGCTGTGCCACCCAGGCGCCCCTGGTGGGATTTATCTTAAAAACCACATCGCCCACGAAGGATAAAAATGGCTTGAACCAGTCGATCCTACGTGAAGCATATTTTGATACTAAAATGTCATGAACTTACATATGCTGTCTTTCTTGCTTTGTGCTTTCACTCTGAACACCTGGGAGATACCTGCTAGTACAATGCATTTATTACACGGGAGCCTTGAATCCGCGGAAAAGGCACCGTAGCAAGAATCCGACGGGTTACTGGTTCCATAAGCTTCAAGTTCATTTCGGGGACTTCAGCCATTCCCTTTGGTTCTGTCTTCTTTTCTTGTTTTTCCTAAGAGGCTCCTAGGATTAGTCGTGCTTCTGATAGTAAATAAAGGCAGATTTCTATCGACACCACATAGGGAAAGTTGAGTTAACTCTTTTTTATTAAGTTCTGCTTTTTTGTAGTTGACACAAAACATTATATCACTTTCAGGACTAACACAGAGTGATTTGACAATNAAAAACCTTTTTTTTTTTTTTTTTTTTTTTTTTTTTACTATATTTATTTATTGGACAGAGAGACATAGTGAGAGAGGCAACGCCAGCAGGGGGAGTGGGAGAGGGGTAAGCAGGCTCCCTGCAGGAAGCCTCATGCAGGACTCCATCCCAGGACCCTGGGATCATGACCGGAGCTGAAGGCAGACACTTAACGACTGAGCCACCCGGGCGCCCTGTGATTTGACAATTCTGTGCATTAGCCTGTGCTCACCACGATAAGGATAGTCCCCATTTGTCACCATGCAACACTATTCTGATACTGTTGACTATCTTCCCTGTGCTGGGAAGACTTAATTATTTTACAATTAGAATGTTACAGTTTATACTCCTTTATCTCCTTCACCCATTTAGCCCATAGCACCCTCTACTCGCAACCACAAATTTATTCTCTGTATTTATGGGTCTGTTTCTGCTTTTTCTCTGCTCGTTTGTTTTTTTAGATTCCACATAGAAGTTAAATCATGGTGTTTCTCTTTCTCTGTCTCATTTCACTTCGCATAACACCCTCTAGGTCTACCCATGTTGTTGCAAATGGCAAGATCTCATTCTTTTTTATGGCTGAGTAATGTACGTTATATATATATGTACCACATCTTTATTCATTCATCCATCAGTGAACACTTGGGTTGCTTCCATATCTTGGCTACTGTATGTAATGCTCCAGTAAACATAGGGGTACATAGAGCTTTTTGCGTTAGTGTTTGTTTCCTTTGGGAAATACCCAGTAGTGGAAAAACTGGATCATAGTGATAGTGATTCTTTTTTTTTTTTTTTAAGATTTTTATTTGTTTATTCGACAGAGACAGAGACAGCCAGCGAGAGAGGGAACACAAGCAGGGGAAGTGGGAGAGGAAGAAGCAGGCTCATAGCAGAAGAGCCTGATGTGGGGCTCGATCCCATAACCCCGGGAGCACGCCCTGAGCCGAAGGCAGACGCTTAACCGCTGTGCCACCCAGGCGCCCCTGATAGTGATTCTTACTTTTAACTTTTTGAGGAACCTCCATCCTGTTTTCCTCAGTGGCTGCACCCGTTTGCCTTCCCACCAACAGTGCGTGGGGTGTCCTTTTTCCCCACATCCTCGCCAACACCTGTTGTCTGTTGTGTTCTTGATTCTAGCTATTCTGACGGATGTGAAGTGATATCTCCTTGTGGTTTTGATTCGCGTTTCCCTGATGATGGGTGACAGCGAGCGTCTTTTCATGACCGTGTTGGCCAGCTGGATGTCTTCTTTGGAAAAATGTCTGTTCAGGCCCGGTGGCCATTTTTTTGAATCAGATTATTGGATTTGTGGTTTTGGTGTTGAGTTGTAGACGTTCTTCGGCTATTTGGGGCATTAACCCCTTATTCAGTATGGCACTTGCAAACATATTGACCCTTTCCATAGGTTGCCTTTTCATTTCATCTTCATTTGCTGAGCAGAGCTGTTTTATTTTGTGAAGCCCCCATAATTTTTTGTTTTCCTTTTTTTTCTTTTGATTCCCTTGTCTCTGGACACACATCTAGAAAAATGTTGCTACGGCCAATGTCAGAGACATTCCTGGCTTATGTTTTCTGTTAGGCATTTATGGTTTTAGGCCTCACATTTAAATGTCGGCTAATGTTAGCAAATATTTAGTCAGGTTAGCGCTTGACTTAACGTTTCCTCTCTTAACCACTCAGGAAGTGTATGAGGTAAGAATTGTGAGCCCATTTTACAGATGAGGCACAGAGCTGTAAAGCAGGTGTTGGTGAGGTCACATGGTCTGTATTGAGACCGCTCGGCTCTGCTGCTATGGAACAGCAACCATAGAAGATGCTAAATGAATGGCTGTGTCTGTGTTCCAATAAATCTTTATTTTATAACAACAGGCAGTGAACAGGATTCAGTTCATGGGTCATAGTTTACAGACCCATTTTCTTTCTTTCTTTTTTTTAATTTGATATATTTCTTTAATATATTTGTGCTTTATCTGTAAAATAGAATATGACAGTCAGTTAACTATTTCTCTGTATGCTCACCTCATAAAGGAGCTTCTGATCTTCTTTTTAATAATAATGTTTTTTTTATTATATTAGTCACCATACAGTACATCCCTAGGTTTTGATAAATGTTCCATGATTCATTACTTGCGTATAACACCCAGTGCACCATGAAATACGTGGCCTCCTTAATACCTATCACCAGCCTATCCCATTCCCCCATCCCCCTCCCCTCTGAAGTCCTAAGTTTGGGGAATGAACCGTGACAGACTATGGACTCTGAGAAACAAACGGAGGGCTTCAGACCCATTTTCTAAACAATAGTAAGCCATAATCCTAGTTGGGTTGGTAAGCAAGGTTTTTAGCACTCTTGAGTATGTGTTCTTACTCATTACATGAGATCCACTGTGAAGATGTTGGAAACCTACGGAATACTCTAGAAAATGGCAGTCATGCATCTTCCAGAGACAGTCCCTCGTAACAGGTGTATTTCTGTCTCATCTTGGTTGTACTGCTGCTAGATTCCTGTATGCTTTGGTTTTGCTCCCCACGCATCATACCATTTTCCTTTGCCATTAAAATCCTTCATGAATATCATCTCCGTGTGGATGCCACCAACACCTGCTCCCTTATGCCTGCATCCATTGATATGCTGAACGCAGGGTGCAGAAGGCTGGCCCTTTTGACTCAGGGTGCGTGCTATAGCCTGAATGTGGGTGGCTCCCACCTTCCCCCCACCCCCCAAAAAATTCACATGCAAGCACCAATCCCCAGTGGAATGGCTTTAGAAGGTGGGGCCTTTGGGAGGTGATTAGTTCTCACAAATAGGATTAGAGACCTCAGAACCTTCCATTACCCCTTCCTCCATGTGAGGACACAGCAAGAAGACGGCCATCTATGAACCAGGAAGCATGTCTCCCTGGACCAGGAATCTGCCAGCACCTGGATCTTGGACTTCCAGCTTCCAGAGCTGACAAATCAGTGTCTGCAGTTTATAGACACCCCTCCCACCCCCAGTGTATAGTACTCTGTTAGAGCAGCCTGAACGGTTAACAGAGTGGTACTGAGTGACGTGCGGGTCATGCTCCAAATCTCCCCAAGGGGTCAGATTGAAGTGGGTGTGCCTTGAGATCACATCTACCTTGCTTCTCCCACCCCAGCCCTATCCTCCTCTCCTGAGAGCTCAGCTTCCAAAATTCACATGCACACGTGAGAATAATCCTCACATGTTGATCTTCTAGAAAACCTGACCTAAGATACTGGTTTTATATATATATAGAGAGAGACAGACAGACAGACATCTAGTTGGATCTTGGTCTTAAAAATCTCATTTTAAGGGGCGCCTGGGTGGCTCAGTCATTAAGCGTCTGCCTTCAGCTCAGGGCGTGATCCCAGAGTCTTGGGATCGNAAGGGGCGCCTGGGTGGCTCAGTCATTAAGCGTCTGCCTTCAGCTCAGGGCGTGATCCCAGAGTCTTGGGATTGAGCCCCACATCAGTCTCCTCCGCTGGGAGCCTGCTTCTTCCTCTCCCACTCCCCCTGCCTGTGCNTCGAGCCCCGTATCAGGCTCCTCCGCTGGGAGCCTGCTTCTTCCTCTCCCACTCCCCCTGCTTGTGTTCCCTCTCTCTGGCTATCTCTCTCTCTCTGTCAAGTAAATAAATAAAATCTTTAAAAAAAATAACAAACTCATTTTAAGAGATCCTAAGTCTATGAATCCTGGAACATTACATCAAAAACTAAGGATGTACTGTATGGTGACTAACATAACATAATAAGAAACTATTATAAAAAAAAGAGAGATCCTAGGTCTAAAATTCTAACACTAAATTCTCATTGTTTTATATATTTTGAAAATGAACAGGAAAAAAGATCCATATGATTTCCTTAAAAAAGCCTAACAAAGGTGTTTGTTATAAAAGCTTACAAAGCTAATCACTTGTCTTTAAGTATGAGAAAATCCATTTGCTGGGCGAGATAATGGGTCCGTCTTGTGCGTATTTAACATCATCTCAAAGTACACTAATGAGCCAGAGGCTTTATGGTTGGGAAAAATAAACTCAGGGGATTAAAATAAATATAATAGCCAGAGACCAGCGTAGTTTAAAAGTTCCCCATAGGAGGGAGATAAAAGTGAAATGTTTAGTTTTGATCTTCAGTATAGAATTCAAAGAATGTGACATGTGTGGGAAGGAAAGAGCACATTTCTACTGATAAAAAACAAATCATGGCTGTAGCTACTGTATTCAAGTCAGTGTGCCATCAACCTGCAGAATCCATTGCCCCAACCTCAAAGGAGAACTTCATAAAACCACCGTTTCCCTTGTGCTTCCCTCCAGCCATGCCGGCTGTGTCTCTGTTACTGATGTGGGTTGGTTTGTTTGAATGTCCACAAATAGAAATTTATTTATCCAAGCAACTGTTTTCACCAACGTGCTAAACGAAATGGAGGGGTAATCTAACTCCTTGACGTCTTTCTGAAGCTTTTTTTTAAGTCACCTGAAAACACGTTTAAAGTAATAGAAACATGACTTTTTTTTTTCCTTTTTCACAACAAACACAAGTGCTTGTCTTGAGGCAGAATTTTCCCCTAAGGCATAAAAAGCTGGAAGCGTTTCGGTCCTGTTTGTTTTTCACGAATGCCCGGCTCTACTCGGGGAAACCTTAGTAGGAGTTTCTGGAAGGCACGAATTACCCATCCCTTGCCTCTGTGTCGCTGTAACTCTAGGAGACGGCTGTAAGACTGTCAGCACTTCATTCATTTCTAGGACTGCCAGTGCCAGTGACTTCCTGGCATCGGAAACAGTGTGGATCTCCCACGAATCCACGCTCGTGGGTGGATGCTACAAGATCTGACACCGGTCCGTCAGATTCTGTGCTGTGTCAGTCGTGTTTTTTGTGTGTGTGCAGATCACCTACCGACATACTCAATGTAGAACTCCGTGGTCCTAACTCCTGTGGAGTCATTAATATAAATTGTGCAGGCTTCGTAGCTTTCCGTGTGTTTTGGAGTGAGCCTCACAGATGGGTGCTATGTTGTTTGACTTCAGTCAGCGATGCCCGGCTTGCTTTATGTCCAGTGGAGCCCTGGCTCCCCAAAACTCAATGGACTGCATCTCTTTCCATTTCCCCGTTGAGCGACATCGCATGGGTAGCTTGAAACCAGCCCCAGGAGGAGTACTTACACCACGGAACTTGGTAAAGACTACAAATCCGAGTTCTCCCCCAGCTTCTTTGGAGGGTCTGTAACGAAGCACTCGCGAGTCTTCTGCTGTCTGAATGTCTGACACAGCAAGAATGATTAAGAAGAAGGCTGAAAGCAAATACCCCCTTACATCTGAGTACAGAGGGAATGGGATGCTGAGTGAGACACAAACCGCCGACATCCTCACTGCTGATTTATAAAGGGAGGTGGGGCCTTTGGGGATGATTAGGTTCAAATGAGGTCACCGGGGGGCAGGGCTCTGTGACGGGATTCATGTCCTTGTGCTAGGAGAAGAGACGCTCGCTCGCTCTCCACCACGTGGGGACACAGTGAGAAGGTGGCTGTCTCCAAGCCGGGAAGAGAGGCCTCACCGGGCACCTGGATCATGGACGTCCCGCCTCCAGAACATTTTGAGACACAAATGTCTGTTATGGAAGACACCCGGTGTGTGGTACTTTGGTTGGTTAACCTGGGAGGATCTGGACACCTGGCAAGGAGGAAACTGGCGGTGGCTAATGATCTTCAGTGTGATTTTCAAAACTTCAAATGCACTGCCCTGATACCCGTGCAGAAACTCCCATGTGTGCAGCCTAATTGTATGTTAAAGATGAGTGTCCAGAAAGCAGAGCGACCCCGTCATCTCCCACTTCAGACAGGTACCTTCTGGGTGGAAAATTTAAATTAACATCCACATTTCGGCAAGAGATTAAAACACTCCCATTGGCCAGGTCTGGCCAGGTCGAGGCTCCAGTGGATGGATGGGAAGTGGAGATATCAAACTTTACTAGACGTACAACATATATTTTTTAAAATATTTATTTATTTATTTGAGGGGCAGAGGGAGAGAGAGAATCTCCGGCAGACTCCCCACTGAGCAGGGAGCCCAAGGCAGGGCTCGATACCCCGACCCTGAGATCACAACCTGAGCAAAATCAGGAGTCAGACACCCAACCAACAGACCCACCCAGGTGCCCCTACAACACATTTTTTATGGTCTCCTTAAAATAGCCCCATGAGAAGGGTGCCTGGGTGCAGTCCGTTAGGCATCAGACTCTTGGTTTCTGCTCAGGTCTTAATCCTCAGGGTTGTGGGATTGAACCCCCAGTCGGGATCACTCTTAGCACAGAATCTTGTCTCCCTCCGCCTTGCTCTTTCCCCTGCTTGTGCATGCACACTTTCACTCTCTCTCTGAAATAGGTAAATAAATCTTTAAAAAAATACTCCCATGACAATTATATCCAAATGTTAAATAGCTACCTTCTGTGTTTCAGATATAATTTTATTTATGGTAAGAAGATCTGGCTGTACGGAGGCTAGCCGTGATAAAGGGGGAACTAGCAACGTGTCCCACAGCGATGACCAACCAGTTCTAAGGACAGATGTCTTCCAAAGGAAGGAAGGCACGGTCGTTTTGTCTTGAGAGAGACCAGAGAACTGAGACGAAAGGAGGGAGTTTAAAACACCTTTTCCCCCACTCCAAGATGGGATAATTCTGTAGCAGGTGGAAGTGTGTTGCAGATAGAGTGTTGAACAGCAGAAGGGATTTTTATGTACAAATGGGGGAAAATAGCACATGATTCAGTAAAGACATATAAAACTAGTGAACGCAGGAGAATATTTACCTAATGAAGAGAACAAAGAGGGGGGTGGAGGACACAAAGGGTGAACAAGAAGCCCATCAGAGAATGGATGCTTAGGGGTTAAAATTAGGGATGGCTCACAGTCCACCCAAGGGGTCCTATACCATATTCCTGAACCAGATGAGACCCATGATGTCTGCCTGGGCAAGGTCCACAGGGAGCTGAAGAGAGACCTGAATTTATTGATGTGGGTCATGTTGAATGGTTCTGTCCCATAAAAACATAATAGGAGACACTTGTGTCATTTTGAATTTTCTAGTAGCTACATGTAAAAAAATGTAGGTAAGATAGTGATGATTTGAAGTCAACATTTTATGTACCCCAATATATCTAGACTGTTATTTCAACATTGGTAATCCATATTAAAAATGTTCTGAGGAGGTCATGTACGTATTTTGAAATGAGGTGTGTGTTTTGTACTTAGAGCCTGTCTCAGTTCAGACTCCCATGTTTGAAGAGCTTCATTGCCTTACGTGATAAACGGCCACCATATTGAATAGCACAGGTCGGTGCTGAACACGTGGCCCATGGCGTGGGTCTGTGCCTTTTAAATGTGATTTCTCTGTCAGATGAAAGCCCCAGCCAACCCCGTGAGCCCTTGAGGGTTTTATGATCATGCTTCCCCTGCCACTTTATCTTGTTACTAGCATTGCTTATTACTATTTATTTTTTGCCAAAACTCATGATGGGCAAAAGCACATTGTCTTTTGTCGATCCACCAATTCTCAGCGTCTCTGCTTGATGGTGATACATTTCCAGATTGTCTTCTCTCTTGTCTGCTCTTTTTTCTCCCCACTTCAGCTGTGAGCTCCATGCCCTGGCTGGAATGAGACAAATGAGGAAACTGTTGACGTGAGAGTGATAAATTGCTGAGAGACATCTGGATTTAAGCTTGGTTCTCTTTCTCCATCAAAGCAAGAGAAACAGAACCAACAAGTGAGTAGGAGAATGGGTCTGGTCTTAGTGGGGTGCCTCTTGCTCCAAAATTGCCTCCTAACAGGGCTGAGGTGCGCACAGCAGACAAGCCAGCATCCACACAATGTAACTGCACACGGAATCCGCTTCTTGACCTCTGTGTTTAGGTGCTGATTTATTTCGCGCTCCAAAGAATAACAAAGGCAGCCCTCCCCAGGTCGAACGCAAGAAGGGACTAATGGACCCTTGGTGATGGCTTTGCTATACCCACTATTGGCTTATTCTCCTTATCTCACAGATTAAAAACAGGATCTCTGTGTACTTCTAATTGCTTGCTTAATCATCTTATTATTTTAGCAACCGTCTCTTCCCTTGTCCAAAAGCCATTTGTATTGCTTCTTTTCTAGGAATGGTCAGTTCTGCCCTTCACCCATTTGGTACCTGTCCATTGTGGGTCTGGTAATCATCACTTCCTAGGGGGTGCTCATGGAGTAGGGAGTTCAGCCTGTGCTTGTGATATGAACGGCAATGTCGTTTCCTAGCTTGTCACTTGGGAATTCAGTGTAGGGTACAAAATAATATGTAAGTGTTGTCCCCACAGATAAGCAATAACCAATTAGAAGAACGTGTAGAAACACAAAGAATAACTAGAAAAACTTTGAAAAATAAGCAACAAGGAGGATGGTTAAAAGCCTTTGAAGTATTAGTATAGTATATATATATATTTTTTTTTATTTTTAAAAATGTCATTTATTTAACAGAGAGAGAAAGAGAGAGAGCACAAGCAGGGAGAGCAGCAGAGGGAGAGAGAGAAGCAGGCTCTCTGCTGAGCAGGGAGCCCAGTGCAGGGCTCCATCCCAGGACCCTGGGATCATGACCCGAGCTGAAGGCAGACACTTAACTGACTGAGCCACCCACACGTCCCAAGTATAGTGTATTTTAGAGTCCAGTGACACAGACGAGCCCCTGAAAAGCAAGTATTTCATGTTTGTACAGTATAAACACCTAGCCCTGTATTGTCCCTTATGGGAACCACTAGCTGCATGGGGCCATTTAAATTTAAATTTTCTTTAATTTAAAAAGCACTGTTCCTCAGTTGTGTCTGCCACCTTGAAAGGGATCAGTAGCCACCCTTGGGGCCAGTGGCTGCCATATTGGATGAAACCGATGTGGACCATTTTTATGATTCCTAAAAGTTCTCTTGGATAGCTCTGGTCTTTTGTCCATTCAGTTTTTCTTGAGCTATATTCTAAGCAATGCTGTAGTTATTGTGGATGCCAGCAGGGAAGAAAACAGAAATGCCTGCCCTGAGAAGTTTATGCTCCAGCCAGAGGCGCACAGCATCCACAGGCCTTAATTCATAGTGCCTGTCTCATCCACAAATTTAATACAGACCGTAGTCACATATTTAGTTTCCCTTTTAACCATGAGCCCCTCGTGAACAGCCAAAGGAGCCCTCCTCATCTTTTTAATCCCTGAGCACAATACCGTGCCTGGTACACGCTAGTAAGTGCATGACAGGGGTTTGAGTAGTAAATAAAATCATCTTTGTGACTCATCTGCCATGTTGTTCATAGGGAAACAGAAGCAAAACTCAAGAGACTAAATATCACTCAGTAGGTGGAAGAACGAAATTTAACATCGACTCTCTGAGTGTTAGTTACATCATCTCCAGAGAATATTAGCATCCGTGGTGATGGATTCCGGAGCAAACCATCCTATAAAGAAACACAACTGCATCTTCAATATTTGAAAAAAAGATAATTATCATTGGGAAGTTCGCCCAATTTATGATAAAACTTTCTTTTTTTAAAGATTTTATTTATTTATTTGACAGNTGATTTATTTATTCGACAGAGATAGAGACAGCCAGCGAGAGAGGGAACACAAGCAGGGGGAGTGGGAGAGGAAGAAGCAGGCTCATAGCAGAGGAGCCATGTGGGGCTCGATCCCAGAACGCCGGGATCACGCCTTGAGCGGAAGGCAGACGCTTAACCACTGTGCCACCCAGGCGCCCCTATGATAAAACTTTTCAAGAGAACATAGGATACATGAAACGCTCTTATTTCCTTTTCCGTGGGTCCTTTTGGTGTTAGATCCTCAGCTCATTATGGGTCCATCCTCTGAGAAAGAATGGGACGAGCTGGGGAAACACTGGGCATGGATTTTTACAATGCATCTGGGTGTTCATATTGGATTTCACTTTGACACCTTCTTTGAACCCAGATTAGTACATAATGATTTAAATACCACAATTATATGTTTTTATTCAAAGTGCTCATTTCCTTTCTAAATTGAATTCAGTTCATCCAAGTGCTGGCAGACAGTTTATCTTCAATATGTGTGATGATCAGAATTCCACTTTCTCTTACAACCATTTTTTTGTGTGTGAACATAAAGTAAGTCCTACACAGTTACCTGGAAAACCAAATTAGTTGCCAGTCGGTGAAGTTGTAAACTATAGATATTTGGAGAGAAAAAAGTTGTATTTGTCAAATTAAATGTAGATATTCAAGGCAATATCGAAGTTTGTTCTTTGTGCTGGAAAGCTGTGGAAAATTTGTGAAAGCTGTGTAAACAACGTAGGTTACAAAGTCCTTCATCAAATGACATGGGTTATTTGCACAGCGTGCTCACAATTTTAAAATAAATTTTTAAAAATTTCATTAGTTTTTTGACAATAAAATTATGGGTAGAAAGGCATTGGCGAGAACATAAAGAACAGAAAACAATCCCCGTGACTCCTGAATTTCTTGAAATAATGTCAAATATCTTTCGGCTTATTTCAGGTATCTTTTTTCTATGCTCGTTTTTGGTTATTTCATTATTTTATAGATTTCATTGTTAAATACACAGTGTCTAACATTCTCATTAAATAGACTGTAATCTAGTTGTTTTTTTTTTTTAATGACCTTTCAAACAGAAAACAATTTTGAAGTATATTCTTTTCAGTTTGTCTCAAAGGATGTCCAGAAAACACCTTGTGGACAGTGTATTTCTGTGTTTTTTTCCACCTTCAAAGATAAGCATCTCTGAAGGTATCATCAAAACTAAGGTTGGGTTTAAATTTATCACTGTATAAAAATATCACAAAGGGGGTCCTGGGATGGAGCCTGAGTCGGGCTCCCTGCTCAGCAGGGCGTCTGCTTCTCCCTCTGCACCCCCCTCCCCACCACTCACCCATGCTCTCTATCCTGTACAGGTGCTCTCTCTCTCCCAAGTAAATAAAGTCTTTTAAAAAGATCACAAAGGTGCTTGAACTAAAAGGAAATTTTCCTCTAGTTCAGCTGTGACTCCAGACATGATCCAAAGGGGAGTTTCACAATCTCTTCCCTGGGGTTTATGGAGACTTACTTCACCCTTCTGTGTTAGCCTCTTCAGGCACTGCGTCAACCTTAAGAGGGCACAGGAAAGGGCGTAGACTGCAATCCAGTGATTGTGATTTCAATCCTGTCTCTTTTTAAAATCTTCATTGCTTGCGGCTGTCCGATTTTCTCCACCATTTGTTAAAGAGACTGTCTTTTTTCCACTGGATAGTCTTTCCTGCTTTGTCGAAGATTAGTTGACCGTGGAGTTGAGGGTCCATTTCTGGGTTCTCTGTTCCGTCCCACTGATCTAGGTGTGTCTGTTTTTGCGCCAGTACCATACTGTCTTGATGATTACAGCTTTATAATAGAGCTTGAAGTCTGGAATTGTGATGCCAACAGCTTTGGTTTTCTTTTTCAACATTCCTTTGGCTATTCGGGGTCTTTTCTGGTTCCATACAAATGTTAAGATTATTTGTTCCAGTTCTGTGAAAAAAGTTGATGGTATTTTGAAAGGGATTGCATTGAATGTTTAGATTGCTTCAGGTAGCATGGACATTTTAACAGTATTTGTTCTTCCAATCCATGAGCATGGAACGTGCTTCCATTTCTTTGTGTCTTCCTGGGGAGGGTATGTGTTGTAATGAGCACTGGGTATTATGTAAGACTATTGAATCATAGACCTGTACCCCTGAAACAAATAATACATTATATATTAATTAATTGGAAAAAAAATCTTCATTGCTTATCTATTTTTTCCTCTAGTCAAAACCATTACTTTTGAATATATGAAAATTTAGTAATTTTGAAGGGGACCACACATTAAGTATGAGTCAGATTTGAAAGCAAAAACGTTACTCACCTGAGCACTGAGTGTCCAGGGATTTCTGCTTGTCAGGTTTTCAGATTGGACAAACACCCTTCAGGGACACCTGTCCGTCTACACTATAAGCTCCTTCCTGGGCAAGGTGTGCCTTTCTTTGTCATGACATTGAACAGATTGTGTTATGTCTAGGAACACATTGTGATTATTATTCAGTCTTGGTCTCTAGCATATATTCCAAAACTCCCCTCTCTATTTCTGCCCCCTCCATCAGAAACTGCCTATTTTTTTTTTTATTTTTTTAAAGATTTTATTTCTTTATTCAACAGAGATAGAGACAGCCAGCGAGAGAGGGAACACAAGCAGGGGGAGTGGGAGAGGAAGAAGCAGGCTCATAGTGGAGGAGCCCCATGTGGGGCTCGATCCCGTAACGTCGGGATCACGCCCTGAGCCGAAGGCAGGCACTTTAACCGCTATGCCACCCAGGCGCCCCAGAAACTGCCTATTTTGATCTGTTTCCTCGCCGCCTTCTTGCTCTGAAAGAGCCCCTATGTGCATTCGAGTATTTCATTTCATATTTTTCTGTGGCCAACCAAGGCACTGAGTAGGCATTTTGAAAGGCACCAAAGGAAGCAAAAAGAAACTCCTGCAATCAAGGGGTTTAAGTAGAGAAGGAGATGAAATAGAAGATTGCTTTATAAATAAATGATGGGAGTATGCCCCCCCTTTCATCTCAGTGTCACTTACCCTAATTAATGTGCACGTTGTCACTATTTATCATTCAGTAAAGATGAGGATTTGATTCCCAATAATGAGTAGAATGTCCATGTGATGTCCATGTTTATAATTGACCCTAGGCTGATTAGTATTGTGGCAAATTAGTAACAATATATTATTAATGACCTAGCGCTAACTAACTGATGGAAAAGGTCAGTCTAAATTAGTGAAAATCGTTTATTTCTAGAGTGCTTGCAGATTTTGTCCACACTGCTGATGGATAAGGAACAAAATATGTTCATTTGTCATTATGAAATTAATTATCACTGAATATATAGCCTTTTTTTCCCCCTCACCCAACTTAGGCTAATTTAGCCACTTAGCAACGCCCTCATACTTTGGATAGATATCGGGACTTTCTGGCCTTCCAAAGCAGCCCACAACTCGGGCTGTCAGGTGGTGGAATTCCAGTGAAGGCCAACTCTGCCAACAATATGAATATTTATTTATAGATACATTTTGATGGACTCAGAAACCCTCTACCCTCTGTTTTCGGACATAAGCCCCCTTCACGAAAGATTCACATGGAGAAAGAATGATATTCCAAAGGCAGGATTAAGCAAGCTAATGTTAGGGTTGGTTTGGCCAAAGTCTCCCTTTGAAATGTGAGGGATGGGGACACAGGACACAAGACAAATGGCCTTGTAGATCAAGAACATTGTCCTGAAGGCAGTGGATGGGAGCTGGCCAGTTTCCCATAACCATGCAAGCTTGCTCTGTGTATTCATTCTTCGTGGCAGCTGAAGCTTATAGCCACACTCCTGGTGGCTTCAAACAATGCAGATTCATTATCTCCGAGTCCTGCAGCTCAGCAGTCCGCCATGGGTCTCAGCCTTCTGGAGGCTCTGGGGACGTGGGGAGGTGTGGAATCGTTTTCCTCGCCCTTAGCCTCCAGAGGCTGTGGACATTCCTTATCTGTGGCCCCTTCCTTCACCTTCAAGGTCAGGAATAACAGCTGGAGTCATCACACCTCACTGGTGTGGGCTCTTCTATGTCCATCTTTGAAAGTGGTTGATTCCATTTTTGATTCCATTGAGCCCAGCTGGATAAACCAGGCTAGCCTCCCTATTTTAAGGTTGGCTGATAGGCTTTAATTCCACGTGCAGCCTTAATTATGCCTTGTCATGCAACAGAACATCTTCACAGGTGCTGGGAATTGTAGTATGTGAACTTCTGGGAGCAGGGCATTATTCTGACTACCATACTCTATAAGCTCATGTCCTGTCTCCGCCCATCACCAGAGAAAAAGTATTTCTTATATCCCTTATAAATAAGGAATCTCTGTTGTAGATTTCAAAAAGGATATTTGGAATATATCCTGTATGGGTACTCTTGGGGATTTCCGATTAGTGACTTAAAGTGCTCACTTCCAACACAAGGTGGCAAGTAAAGTTAATTTCCGTACACAAATGCATCATTCAGGATATAATGAGGTGATTTAAAGTGAATTGTCAAAAAATGATAAAACGCCATGCATGAAATGCAGTTTCTACTAGGAAGTAAGCTGAACGTTATCTCTTCAATTTATTGAGCCAATGCTTTCTGAGTCACAAGTGCCCAAAATACAGGATTAAGAAAAAAATCTCAGAATAAGAATAGCTCACAGACAGCTTTCGTCCAATTTCCTCATTTTAAAGATGAGATATGTAAACTGAAAGAATTGATGTAACCTGCTGAAAACCACAGATATGGTTAGTGACAGACAGAGGTGTGGCCTAGGTCCTCTTAATTCAAGTCTGGTTTTGGTAGCAGAAATACAAGTTCACTCTTCATGTCTCATAGTAACCCTCAAGGAATTTTTATTTGGAATTAATAAAAAATTTCAAATTAGAATTATTAAAATTTGAATTTCCAGTAACAAGTCTCTATTTAAAACTGTTTAGAGGGCACCTGGCTGGCTTATTCGGAAGAGCATGCAACTTTTGATCTTGGGGTCATGAGTTCGAGTGCCACATTGGGTGCAGAGATAACTTAAATAAATAATCAGCTGGTGGACCATGGTCTAAGTTCAGTTTTCGGCCAGCACTTTGTCGATTTTATTTAGCATCTAGTGAGGTTGCAGGTGAGGGTAATTCTTGACATCTTAATGAGCAGATGGCACTTTCCCATGTAGAAAATCTTAAAATGTGCATTTAGAACGGTGGCAAGAAAGTTCCAGATCAACTGGCTTTATGCCATAGGGAATGCTTTGTGTGTTCTGAGGCACACGCTGCAATGCATTGGATGGAAACATGAAAAAAAATTTTGGTCTCGAAAGAAATGTGTTTAATCTGCGTGGAAACCATGTTGTGCTCTATTCTGATCAGTGTGAATGTCAGATCTTGGGAAACTGAGGAAAGGGTAAGTGATTTTAAATGCGGATTGTTGGGGCGCCTGGGTGGCTCAGTGGGTTTAGCATCCAGCTCTTGATCTCAGCTCAGCTCTTGATCTCAGGGTTGTGAGTTCAAGCCCTGCATTGGGCTCCATGCTGGCCGTGAGCCCATGATGAATGGATGGATGAATGAATGAATGAATGAATGAATGCCTGTTGATTCAGGAACTACTCGAAGAGATTCTAAGGCGGTGTGACTACATGGAAAGTCACAGTGAAGACTCACGGTGCATTTCGTAAACTCAAACATACAAGGATGGCCGGCGTTTCAGTCACTCCCAGAAGATGCC
Source organism: Ailuropoda melanoleuca (assembly GCF_002007445.2). Classification (NCBI taxonomy): domain Eukaryota; kingdom Metazoa; phylum Chordata; class Mammalia; order Carnivora; family Ursidae; genus Ailuropoda; species Ailuropoda melanoleuca. The sequence continues at coordinate 3,996,995 of NC_048238.1, read as the reverse complement.
CATGTCTGTCGAGGTGTCAGTTCAAACCCAGTGCCTTGACTGCATGTCCCCTCCCTGAGAATTTAGGTATAAAACCGTCACAGCTTACAAAACACTGTAGGTGCTTTCTTATTTCATCATCCTCAAACCCTAGACAGTTGTTCTCATCTTACAGGTGTGGAACCTGAGGATGGGGAACGTGACACACCTTATCCCAGTTCCCACAGCTGGTAGATGCCAGTCTAATGACTCATTAGCTTTCTGCACTAGAACAACCATTGCCTTCTGGCTGAGTTGCGTTTGCGAATGTTCTTCATACTCCCTCGTGCATCCTGCACTGAGCACTGACACAAGCATCTGGCCTCCTTGACTCAGGGAAGAGTGTCTTACCCTTTGCTTAGGGACGTGTGCTTGGACAACCTCGTTGAGGAGCAGAAGTGGCTCCCAGTTCTCCATCACCCTACTTCCTTGACCTTCTAACAGGATAGGAAAGCTATCCTTGAGTCACGTCAAATGATGTCAAGAGCGCGTCGAAATTCAGCCATGTGGAAAGGATGTTCTGCGGTCTGCAAACTCTACTGAATTCAAAAAATCCAAGTACAACTGAGTAGTTTGTGAGTTATTAAGGTCTGTATCCTTAATTTTAGGAGCCATTACATAATGGGCGGGGTAGCTATTTATTTAATAACTACGGATATTTAATATAGATATTAATTAGTAGATATTAAATCCTTTGCAGGGAGTTCATCCGTCTCTTAGATTCAGAGATCTCTTTTCCCCTCTTTTGAACTATAATGTGAATGTATCAACTTTCCGTGCAAATAGAATAAGTCTACCAAGTTCAGTCTTAAATACTCAAGTGGGTTTCAGCGGGGCTAACCACAGAATTTGTAAGTTCAGACCTATGAATGAAAGCAGGTAGCTTCATGAACTCTCGTTAAACATGTCAAATTTCAACAAAAACTCCTAAGAAAAGTCTTAACAGCACAGAATGAAAAGAGTTTGCTCATGCAAGTTATAAATGACCGAGGGGGGAAAAGTATAAAAGAATGTGACGTGTCCCCCAGGTTACGAAATATTTCAAGATAGGTGCTTGTGATAGCGTTCTTTATGAAGGCAGAATTTTCACTGCCACATCTTCTAGATGAAAAGACACCCAAATCTGTATTTAGACTCTCAGCCTCTTTTCTACAATGTGAAAATTATACCATCACGTAGAAACGGAAATCTCAATTTATATCCTATGTTAGTAGAAACTTTACGTTGGTACATCTAGGAAATTCCTAATACAAGTAACGTCTCAAAAGGATTACTACAGATAGAGAACATTTTTGAGATCATATTATGGCAACTTGTGTTTTTGTTTTTTTTTTAACAGCTTGACTGGGGCATAATGATATACAAATGTTCCACCTCTGATTTCAAACAATGAGCGCCTGACATGATAACACGTAGGGCAATGCATATTTCCCAAATATTGTCAAGTATGAACAAGAAACTGTGTGCTTTCATTATATTCTTCCACCTATAACTCGCACACACCACCTCAAATACACTGAACAGTATGCCTATGCAGTGGGGTCAAATGAAGGGTGAAAAACTGGAGATTTATAGAATGATTTGAGAATCTTTACACTCAACCACTCCAGTAACATGCAATCCGAATTATGTTCTCTAGAAAATAGAACGCTGAATTCCAGGCATTTTCCATGATGGGTGATCATTTGGTGCAAAATAAGTTTGCTTTCCTCATGTGGGAAGCCTTTGAGCCTTGCTGGCTGGTTTCAACTTATAGAAAAATCATGAATAAATTGTGGATTTCACTTTCTCATATTCATGTGTCAGTAAAAAGCATTAAAACAAAAAAAAGCAGAAAAGCACTCTTGATTCTCCACTTAACCACTAGCATAGGGTGAGCCTGTTCTTTGGGAAACAAAGGGAAAATGGTTTAAAATCGACTTTTTCCTAGAAAGGGTAATTTGTTAGGGCAATTATGAAGGGAACTGATTCAGGTTTTCTGTAAGGTTGAGAGTATATGAAGGTGAGCCCCAGGTGAGCAGAAGCAATGCGCATTGTCCCTGCCCTCCCACACGTCGCACTATCATTGCAGACTTTCTCTTTGGGTTCTCGGGAACACAAACAAACTGATGTTCCTTAACCTGCCTTCATAGGGCTTGTGGATAGAAAAAGAATTCTTGTCAGCAGTGCCCTGCAGGGGGCTGAAAGGGCTTCACTGTCCCTCCCACCCATGCACACGCCTTGGCCAGGCACGTGGGCGACGTTCATCTCTGCCAACAATTTCCGAATGACAGACTGCTGTTTCACACAGAAGGGCTCTGTTGAGAATCAATCTTGCAGATTTTTCAGAATGAGATGTTTCCATTCCATAATTTCAAGCTTGGCCAGCTCTGAGCATTATTCTGTCAGGTAAATAGGAGCCTGAGGAAGGAACACGTGTGCACTCATTATAGGCGAGGGGACGTGAAAAGGATTTTCTCATTCGGTGTTTATCCAGCTGGATTTATAGTTGATCCAATAATTGCTTTAATAGCAGTGCACGATTCGGAGCACATCTTCAAACATCCCTGTACCTTTGATCATTCCCTGGAACGTGGCACTTAAAAATCACCTGAGTTGTAATCACAAGGGCTGATGACGTGAGCAAAGGCTACACTGGAGACTTGTGTGATCAAAAGTTAACAAGCAATGCGTTGGTACTCCTGTGAATATTGGGATGGTAGATTCTAGCTTTAAGGGAAATTTAAGATCGGTTTGAAGAGCAGTTTTTAACAGAGTACATTTTTTTTTAAGATTTTATTTATGTATTTGAAACAGAGAGACACAGCAAGAGAGGGAACACCAGCAGGGGGAGTGGGAGAGGGAGAAGCAGGCTTCCCGCGGAGCAGGGAGCCCGATGTGGGGCTCGATCCCAGGACCCTGGGATCATGACCTGAGCCGAAGGCAGACGCTTGGCGACTGAGCCGCTCAGCCATCCCTATGGAGTGCATTTTTAAGAACAGCTACACAACTGGATAAGGGAATATTATCAGAGCCCATTAATGATCTTGGCAACTGCCTCCAAGAGGAACTCATCACTTTGTGTGGTAGAAAAAGTCACTATTTCGTTCAAATCCTTCCACATAATTTTCAGAGCACCTTTGGGAACTCTTAACTGTCCTCAGACCAGCATTCCTGATGTGTTCTTCAGATTACTGTTCCTCAAGTATTAGTGGGTATTTGTTATGGATGGGCTGGATTGTGACCCCTCTCCAAATTCATATGTGGACTTTCTAACTCCAGCTACCTTGCTAGGAGGTAGGACCTTTGAAGAGGGGATTAAATGAGGTCAGTAGGGTGGACTCTAATGCAATATGACTCATGTCCTTATAAGAAGAGATTAGAACACAGACAGGCACAGAGACAAGATGGCGTCTACACACCAAAGAGAGGGGCTTCGAGAGGAACCAGCCTCCGTCATACCTGGATCTCAGACTCCCAGCCTCCAGGATTAAATTGTGAGAAATGGACGTTGTTGAAGCATCCCCAATCTGTGTCCTTTGTTACGGCAACTCTAGCAAACTAGTATTACATAAGAAAGCAATCCCCATTGCCACGAAAGGTTGGGAAGACAAAGGGAAATGCAAACACAAGGTCTTCAGGTTAGCATTTTGAACATCCTTGTGTCTTGTGACTCTCGAAGAAAAATGATCATATGCAATGTTTTCCAAACGTCTCTGGCCATAGAGCCTCTTAACTCTGGTAACTCTGAGAAACCTTTGTTCTGATAAATAATCCTTTTTGGAAACATTGCCCTGCACCAAGGTGCTCTGATTAATAGAAATAGCCATTCATCCCCAGATACCCCCTGTTTGCATATCACATTTTCCCAGCATCCCACTTAGTGTTGCTGTGTGCGGTTATCAACCAGGAAGAGTCCTCTGAAAAGAGGTCCAGTCCTGATTTCTCTTCTAAGACACACCTTCGGACATAAATGAAAAAAAAATTGCCCGTAAGCAAAACGTAAAAAAGCAACACTTCATATTGCAATAGTGGTTTCAAGTTTACCATGCTTTAATACATCTTCCTCCATCCCAAAAGTTCTACGAAAGAAAGAACTTTATTTTCTTTCCTTCTTTCTCTCCTTCCTTTCTTCCTTCGGTCTTTCGACAGAGAAAGAGATGAGCCGTAAATGAAACAATGTTGGGCAGCTTATTGGAGTATTTAAGACTGTGACTTTGGAGCCCGTTCCAGCTGCCTAGAACACTGCCTAGGAAAACCCATTAATCCATCTGAATCTGAATTTCTTCATCTACTCAGTGAGAAAATACAGGACACAGTTGTGCATCTCAGGGTCCAATTGAGAATTCAAGGAGCTGATAAGAGTAAGCAAGGAACAGAGAGCCCGGTGTAACAACTGCTTATGAAACACTAGGTGTTGTCTCTGTCGAGTTCTCTCAGCCCACAGAGACATGATTCCGATGGCTCCCAAATGGTGTCCTCTCATATTCCAGCTCCTCTGCTTTTCCACTGCATGAAAGTCACTTTTTCCAGACTGGCAAATAGGGACGGATTGCCCACAGCTTATTCAGAGCTAAGTGATCTGATGAAAGTACTATTTTCATCCTATAAAGAAAGATCAGCTCATCAGAATTCACATCAGCAAAGCTGTGGGACTAACCCCCACATTTAAGAAGAAACTTAGAACTTCAAGAACATATCGCCCCAAAATAGTGATGCCCACCAGTGTGTCAGAGACACCAGCGAAATGGATCAAAGGGGTCTTACTGAAAATTACCTACACACCAGAGAAAGCACGGTTGACATTCAGCATAAAGTCAAGTCCCCAGTTTGGCTTTATGACCCTCAAAATCTATCCTCCAAATAGAGGACAATGCTTACCTTTGTTTTGTTGTGTTTCATAGTGAGTTTTGGGCATGTGTTTGGGTCTTTGATACGAGTTTCTTCTGTCTTGCATCTGTAGAGCTTGGGTTCCTTTTCATGGTTCAGTGTTTATTATTAGAGATGATAACGGCCACTTAGACACCAGTGAGCACTTCCAACACTCACATATTATGCAGTGGTTCACAGGGGAGAATGACACACGTGCTTCTCTTTGCCGGATTTAAACTTAAGGCCTTTCATGAGGTCATTTTCCAGGTCAAATAGCTAGGAAACTAGTTGCCACAAGCAAACAGAAGAACACAACCCTATTCCAGCAATTCAAATCACAGCCAACACTTCGTACATCAGTGTAAGGCAGAGGCTGCCGACGGCCCAGTGTACAGCACAGAGTGGGTCCGCATGGTGTTTTCTTGTATTTGTGTTTTCATTTCAACTTTTTATTTTGAAATAATCGTAAATTCACACACAGTTGCACAAAAGAGCAGAGAGAGATTTTGTGTACCTTGCATTCATTTTTTCCAAATGTAACTGCTGCTTTTTTTTTTTTTTAATTTAAATTCAATCAATTGGGGCACCTGGGTGGCTCAGTCAGTTGAATGTCTGCCTTCAGCTCAGGTCATGATCTCAGGGTGCTGGGATCGAGTCCCGTGTCAGGCTGCCTGCTCAGTGGGGAGCTTGCTTCTCCTTCTGCTCTGCCCCTCCCCTGCTTGTGTGCTCTCTCTCTCTCAAATAAGTAAATAAAATCTTTAAAAAGTAAATTCAATTAATTAACATATAGTATATTATTAGTTTCATAGGTAGAGTTTAGTAATTCATCAGTTGCATATAACACCCAGTGCTCATTACATCAAAGTGCCCTCCTTAATGCCCGTCACCCAGTTACCCCATCCCCCCAGTGTTCATAGCAGTGTTCATGTGCACAGTAACAATGTAACAATGTGGATGGAACTAGAGGGTATTATGCTAATGAAATAAGTCAATCAGAGAAAAATAGTTATTGTGTGATTTCACTGATTTGTGGAATTTAAGAAACAAAACAGATGAACATAGGGGAAGGAAAGATAAAATAAGATGAAAACAGAGGGAGACAGACCATAAGAGGAGACTCTAACTCGAGGAAACGAACTGAGGGTTGCTGGAGGGGAGGTGGGTGACTTTTTATTGTTTGTTTTTTTTTAAAAGATTTTATTTATTTATTCGACAGAGATAGAGACAGCCAGCGAGAGAGGGAACACAAGCAGGGGGGAGTGGGAGAGGAAGAAGCAGGCTCACAGCAGAGGAGCCTGATGTGGGGCTCGATCCCATAACGCCAGGATCACGCCCTGAGCCGAAGGCAGACGCTTAACCGCTGTGCCACCCAGGCGCCCCTTATTGTTATTTTTTGCACACTTATTCATTTAAAGACAGCGACGGGGAACACATTACACATTGTTAATAACATCTTCCATTTACGGTGAAATTAGTACTGCCCCTGTAGGAGCCCCTAAATACTGGCCTAAAGTATCTGTTTGTTCCACAATATGAAAGAGCTGATGAAAGACGAGATTTGGAAAGTAAATTTTATTTGATGTGATTTATAACACCTAAGTTTGACAAAAACATGTAAAATTTGTTAAAAACCTTTGCAAAGTGTTTTCAATTTTGATGGTTTTATTTCCTTGGTTTATTGTTTATTGCCTTTGCCTACAATAGAAATGATTATTTTTCAGTTTCTGGACAGCAGTATCTAGCCAGAATAATTTCCCGTACTTTATGCTGACTTTACTGTATTCACTATTTAAGGAAAGAAAAAGAACAAAGGTTTCTGTTTCCTTCCTTGTTAAGGAACTAATATTCTTTATAAACATGTTACTTCCTTTTTGTATTATTTTAAAATGTTTTATCGACACTAACTGTGCTCTTTTTCAAATGTGATTTATTGGACATCTACAATTGGTTAGATTTGGATTTTAGAATTTGATGTCTTGTTTCCCTTAAAAATCAGAAGATTCGGCCACAGAAGACCCATATTTTCGCAGGCAAACCGGGTGGGGTGCTCTGTGATTCGAAATCAAATAGACGCAGAGATTGGTCAGATTTTCAGCAAGAAGTATGCGAGTTTCTGTGTGACCGCTAATCTCATGCAGATAGCTGAGCCCTAGCTGGATTCCCCAGCTCCCCAGTCCTGTTCTTTCCCTGCCGGAAGTCTGGGGCTGTGCACATGCCTGCTTGTCCCATTGACCTTCTCCCACCGTGCTTAGTTTTTTAAAACATTTTCTAAATTTAAATTGAATTAATTCATATATAATATATTATAATTTTCAGAGGCAGACCTCAGCAATTCATCAGTTGTATATCACACCCAGTGCTCATTCCATCAGGTGCCGTCCTTCATGCCCGTCATCCAGTCACCCCATCTCCCCACCCACCTCCCCTCCAGCAACCCTCAGACTTATTCTTCCCATATTCTTCATGTCAGTTTTTCTGTCTGACCTCCGCGGGATTTACATAGGAGACCCTTATTCAAGGTTACTGTGACGTAATTCCGAACCAAAGGCACGTGGTTATATGTGTGAGAAGTAGAAAGACATATCAGAACTGTTGATTGCACAGCAAAGAAAACGATCCTGTGTGATGGACAGAAATCAGGAGGAGTGAAGGGAAATCACTGAAGATTTTCTGATGCTCCCTTTCGGTATGAGACCAGATCTGTGTGTGGGCATTTGTCAGGGCTCAGGTGGCTAGTTGTTCTGTTAACTCCATAGGTCCTCGACTCTTCAGACCTGCTCAGTAACAGAAAGGGTGTCCCAGCCCCCAGTTGGACGCTACAAATAGAGGATGACTGTACAGAAATTCCCTAAAGGAGTCTTGAGGACCAGTGGAGGTGGGCTCGAGGACCACTGACCCGCCTCAACGGTAACCCAGTATCGATGAAATTGGCATGGTTTGGGTATGGACCAAGATAGAACGTTTGTCATCTTGTGGGATGTGGGTGCCTGGTTTTCATGTTCCAGGACGGGCTTGCGTTCTTTCGTGATGAAAATGACGTTGCAAAGGTCAACCTTAAGTTTCCCTGGGTCACTGTGTCTTCATCTGTCATAGGTGTGTAAACAACCGACTCGTTAAGAGCCTTCCTGAGTGTAGCCTATTTGAAACAGCTCTGGATCCCCTTTTCTGTTCCTGTGCAGGAGGAACTCTGCCCCTCACCTGAAATCACCAAAACTCTAGTGCCCCGTGTTTATAGGACACTGTGCTGTTGCATTTCCTTCCTTTTGCTGTATAAGTGTCCAACCTCACGGAACTGTGCACCTGACCTCGGTCCGACCTCTGTGCTGTTTAGCAGGGAAGCAATTGTGGGAGTGGAGTTCTCTCTCTGTATATTACATAACATATATAATTATACTGTAAATATAATATGCAATTATATAATATATATTATATAGGTATATATAATATATGCTATAGATAAATACATAATGTATAAAACACGTACAGATTGCTCTTCATTCAACCTTTGCTCTTATTCGTAACCCTCATCTTGTGACCTTAGATGGCCAGGTCAGACTAAACACATTCATCTCCTTCTTACCATATTGAACCTCTTTTGAGACTTAGCTCGGTGTTCTTAACGGCCCATAGCATGTTCCTTTCGGTACTCAATTTCGCAAAATGCTGAGGCTCTTTGAGCTTCAGTGTAAAGACATCATTTCTTATTTCTCTTGACAGATAATCTTAGTACGTGTAATGTTTAATTCAATTGGGCATGGGGGGAAAAAGTGTCAGTATTCTCAAAATAGAAATAGACTACTATCGACCCTAAATAAAGAAGAAAGGCATAAAGTACAATTTTTTTTCCCTGACGCAGATGCTTAAATTTTAATTGAAAAATTTAATCTGTTTTTAGATTACCCGAGGAATTCCAAGAAGCTTTAGCTAATTTAAATAACAATAATTTTATAAAATGCTCCAAAGTATTTATCAATACACAATAGTAGTAATCAATCTTTCTAACCTTTTGTTAAGTTACTTAGATTTTGGGTATTTAATTGATGGATATGATAAGTGAAATGTTATTCCGCTTGCTCTCCAATGAATGAACATAGGAGCGAGATGTAGCCCTAAGTTCATAATTGCATCCACTTATTTTTTTCTAATTTACTTNTCAATCTTTCTAACCTTTTGTTAAGTTACTTAGATTTTGGGTATTTAATTGATGGATATGATAAGTGAAATGCTATTTCACTTGCTCTCCAATGAATGAACATAGGAGCGAGATGTAGCCCTAAGTTCATTATTGCATCCACTTATTTTTTTCTAATTTACTTTTAGAACTCAACATTTTGTATTATATAAGAGGTCTATTTTGATCCATTCTTNTTTTTTTTTTTTTTTTTTGCTGCTGACAGGAAACTCGATTTCAACCTTTTAATTTACCTATTTTTTATAAATCTGGACTGGGGGGACTTACTATGTTTAATAACTATTTCTAGAAAGAACACGTACGACTCCCCTGGGTTCTTTTTCTTAGCACTAAGTAAATATCAACAATAGCAAATCTCGTAATCATACGTAAATCCCATTACTGGAATTCAACTTACTTTGTGAATTTTTGAGAAAAGTGAATGATCATATTTTCCAAAATAATCCACAGTATATCTCCTGAGATGAAATTAACGACCACAGTTATTAACGAAAGCAATGGTGTTGTATGCACATTTCTTAGAGTCCAATTGTGTGTTTTCTTGAAATGTGTGTTGACCCTGTTACTGGAATCTTTTTTACTTGTATGACCTACATGATAACATGGACCTCAGTCCCTACCACATAATTATTGACCTTCCTGAATTCAGTGAATTCATGTGGAATTCCTGAATTCATGGAGAATTCCTGGAAAGATCATTCTGACAAGGGATATAGTTTCTCTTGTATTGAACACACGTGAAGAGGCTCCCTGGTGATGGACAGTCAAACTTGACTTTACACCTAATGAAAAACTACACAGCCCATGTTAAAGTAATGGATGAATGTGAGTCATGAAAGTACATTTCATGCCATTATGGGTGGTAGCGCTTTAAATTTGGGGCTAAGTTGGCAAGACTGATGGCAATCAATGCTGTATCTTGTTTCTTCAATATTTCACATAATCTCCCTGATAGTTTACCTGGAAATTTAATTATATTGTCTTGGATGTAAGAAAGGAAAAGCCACACTCACAATGAAATGATAGAAAGCATTTGTGATAGATGGTTGAGGACTGTGGGTTACGTGGGGTGGGTAGGCAAAGGGTAAAAACTATGGAAAGATGCCATCTTCTGTAACGTATGGCACAAGAGGGACACGTAGATTTCTGACAGCTTCCGTATTAATTCTATTTATTGGTATTTTTATACACGATCCACCCCGGCATGTTTAGCTCAAGGGGAACATCAGCACCAGCATATCAGTAAGGTGCAACTCGTTACAGGGAGGTTACGCGTCATGCATTTTGGCATATTATGTGACAGGCTTGGAGGGCCAGTCGGAGCAAAACGGAGCTGCTGAGATATTTGCATCTTTGTGAATCACTCCTTCACAGCTGAGGTTTTGCTGCAAATATTGATGCTTCAAATGTTTTCCCTTCTGCTGAAGGGCACGTTACACTGCAAATCGTCAATGTAGATTGATAGAATGGCAAATGTGCAAAGGGGGAGAAGTCCAGCTCCCCAGCGACGGTCGCTGTTGAAAGCGTGGTTCTGCCTGTGGCTCTTTGGGAAGAATACCACTGAGATTGAGCAATAAGAACGAGAGGAGAGAATATTTGTGTATCTTCCTTCCCTGGTGCTCAAGGAGAGTACATCTGTAGTGTGTGAGGTAGGGATTCAACATGGCTTGTGGGGGGGGGGTTGGAGCTGAGCAGAAACAGAGACCATAGCCCCTAAAGCAGGTAAAGAATATATTTCAATTTCTGGATGGATTAACATTTCTACTCACACACCAGTTCTCAGATATGCTTCGAGTTGAACTGCATATCTGAGTGACATAAGACCCAGAACATGACATACTGGTTTAATATAGCAGCATGATGATATCTGAGTCATGAACACTATCTTCTTTCTGAGAAACAAAGTAATGAGTCAAAACTCACATGATATTTAAGAGAATGACTCCTAGGCGGGCGGGTGTCAACTCTGTAGAAATAAGGACATAATTGATCGTTGAGTGTGTTTATGGAATTAAGCAGTGTGGGTCAGAGAATGGAAAAAATTTCAAATAACTGGGTTTAAAAGATAGGGAATCATTTGGGGGGGGTGTACGATAGATAAATGCTTTCAGGCAAGTTTATCTCAGGGTGGCAGTGACCCCCAACTGGTTGCTTAGGGAAAGTAACTAAGAATCCATGCAAATGAAGACTGTCTCCACAGCAGGAGAAATGAATCTGCCCACCAGGATAAAGACACAATAGTTGGAAAGAGAATTCTTTTACATCCTCACCTCGAACTTGGCATTTGATGGCTTAATTTGTGGCTTATTTCCAAAACCCTCAAAACAGTTGCCAGACATGAGGTTTGTAAGATAAATCCCATATCATGGAACCAAGCATAAAAGAATAAAACATATATACAGAAAGATTTGCTGTGTCTGACTGATCAGCGCCCACTTCATGTGCTCAACACAGTGAGACATAGCTTCAAATTCAGAGTTACGACAGCATGTCTGCCATCAAGCAAGACAGAAAAAAAGTAACGTGGGACAAAAGCACCTAACAGTAGAACCTTTTATTTGTCAATGTGATAACGTTTTCTTGACTCAGTATGTTCCACCCATAAAATGAAAGAACGTGGGGCACCTAGGTGGCTTAGTCTGTTAAGCACCCAACTCTTTGTTTCGACTCAGGTCATGATCTCGGGGTCCTGGGATTGAGCCCTGCATCGGGCTCCATGTTCGGTGTGGAGTCTGCTTGAGATTCTCTCTTCCTCTCTCCCTCCCACTCATGCTGTCTCTAAAATACATCTTTGAAAGAAAGGAAGGAAGAAAGAAAAAGAAAGAAAGAAAAGAAAGGGAGAGAGAGAAAGCAAGCAAGCAGACCACTTGTAAGATCCTTTCCAACTCTGAAATTCTGTGATCATGAAGGGCCATATGTGTGATACAATTATAGTAAGAGCTCAGAAGGGGAGGCAGTAAGGGGAGCTGGCCCAGTTACAGATGGTTTCCATAGTCGGAGGGTTCGGGGCTGAACCTCTAAGCCACAGGGCACGCAGGTGGACAAAATGAAAATGAAGAGGGTGATTCTGTAGGTGAGAATATTAGCGGAGGTTGAGGGAAGGACCGTTGATTGGTGAGACCGTAGGACAGTCTCAGTTTAACGCAGAGAGTTCATTGAGAGGCACAAGGTCTAGAAGCAAATGTGTGAGCAAGACTCAAGATGGCCTTGAGGGACATGCCAACAGGTTGCTTTTAGGTACGTAGCAACAGCAAGAAAGTAATGCAGCCTATGGAGTAATTGGAAAAGACCCCACTCGTGGAGCATTGCAGAAAAGAGGGGAAATATGGAAATGTTACTTTATATGTGATTTTTTCAAACTGTCTATTAGCTTTAAGGCAGCCATAGTACTAGTCCTAACTAGGAGAGAAGGTGGGATTCCTTATATAGACAGCGTGAGGAATGTAGAGATGTATCTAGAAAGTGGAGGAGTACTGTTGGAAGGGGGGGAGTGTATAAGCATTTAGCAGAAGTCCCGTGTGTGATGCCTGCATGTATCAGCAGCAGCGGTATGGGTTCAGAAAGACATTACAGGAAAGGAACCAAGAAAACAAGTGGGAAATATTTCTGCCCCAGAAACCACAAGAACGTGATAGGAAGACGGACGAGGTTTGGCCAAGTGGAGTGAACAGAAGAACAAAGACAAGACGTGCATTCCCGTGAGGAGCCCTCCTCGCCTGGAAATGCTGTTATGATGAGAAAAAAAACGCACACATGTGCTCAAAAGGGACAAGATGGACCTCATGGGGTCCAGCCAGCTCTGCTCTGGGGGGCTGTCCTGGAGGTGATTTGGGGGAGAACGGGATTTCCCTACGCATGCACAATTAGCCGTGTTTTAGCTTCTGCAGACCTACGCACGGCACCTCCAGCTGCTAGCTGTAAAGGATATTGAGATACTCCACCTACTGCGTGGCCCGTACAACTCTCAATGGACCTAAGAGACTGAGTTTAGATAGTACAGTGTCATCGGCTAACGGGAGTCCCCAAGGCCGAGCTAGCTGCTTCCTGCTTGGTCTGCCCCCCGCGGTTTCCATCTCCGCACTGATGACGTTTGGGGTCATCAAACTGTGCGGCTGTCCTGGGGAATGTTTAGCAGCGAGGGATGTTTCCCCGCATCCCTGGTCTCTACCCACCAGAAGCCAGGAGCGAGGGTCCCAGTCGGGACAGTGAAAACATCTCCAGACGTTGTCAAAATCCCCTGAGCGACCCCATTGCTACTCCTTTCCCCGTTAGCAGCTAAATGCAGCGAGACACCTCACTTCTGTGTTAACGAGTTAAAGACTGAAGGCTCTGAGTTTTATGTGCTAGACTCCACATCCCCCATGCTTTTATGAACCCAGAGGTAAGTTGGAAAAAGTCTAGGCATTAAAATTTCCCACTAGGTAGCCTCGGTTATGTGCAAAAAGCCCTACCCCCTCCTTCGATATTTTGGGAGCTCAAAGTGCCGGAGAGAAAGGCTCTATATAAGGGGCATTTTGGGAGACAGTGTCACCTCTCTGAAATGATTGCTTTCATCATCCCGTGAGACTTTGGAAGACGCCTTTCCAAGGTGGGCTCCAGGACTCCGTGCTTTGGGGGGGGCGGGGATGCTTTAGCCCAGAGCCTCCAAAGGCCCTTCGGGTCCCCAGGAACACCAGCCCGAGCCGAGCAGAACTGCACGCCTGCGTCTCCTGTCCCTGGCACGGAGGCGCACACGCCCAGAGCGGGTCTGTGATGCGCGTCGAGGGCTGTGGGAAAGCCCGCTGAATGAGCTCATTGAAGGACCATAATTACGATGCGGGCACTCTGAAGCTGGCAGAGTCTTCAAAGGATTCCAGGGAGCATTCCTCTGCCAGGGAAAGCGAGGAGGTAAGAGACCTAAAGCCCAAGGACCCTCCTGCTTAGTAGCAAAGCCCTGGAAAGCAGCGCTCTCTCCTCCCCATAAAATGCAGCTATTCAGGATCCTTCACATGCCAGACAGCACAACAAATCACTTTGCAAAACGGGAGCTTTGAAGTCGTGGCCGCTCAGCTCCCCAGAATGCCCTTCTGTGTCTGCTTATCCGTCGAAGACGCTCTGCAATTAGAGTGTTTACCCAAGCGCGCCATAAACTGCACGGTCACAGAACAAGGGATGGGGCAAGCAACGATTAGGCACTGACTGTCTGCTCTGTGCCAAAGGCAATATGGAACTGTTCCTGGAACTCGGGTCATTTGCATCACACAGTCAATGAATGGGGTTAAAAGGGTTTGGATTTACGTCTTTGAGGTGGAATTCCTTTCACTTTTGGAGATAATGAGCTCTGTGGTCATCAATCCTCCCTTTGGAAAGAACACGGGATGAGGCCAAAGCCCTTCATCCTCTGGGTGCCATGGAGATTGGTTAGATTTTCTGGAAAACAGTGAGACTGGCAACTCTCAGATCTCTGGCCATGGCTCAGTGCTCCCATAGTCTGTGGTGCCCCATCACCCCTGATTCCTTCTGAAGTTACTTTTATCCCATCAGGCATCTTGTCCTTCAGCCTGAGTGAATGCCTTCCAACCAGCATGGACCCACCAGCACTTTGAGTTCTCGGTAGAGAGAACCGCAGACCTCACATCCCCACCTGACAGTTGCTGTTCAGCCTACTGGAAAGCATCCCCAAGACCAGCAGAGCACACCATTGTGATATCTGGACACCAACACGTTTCCAGGGGCAACAGGCAACCTCAGTTCTAAGGAAGGGTGACCACAGGAAGCCGTTGGCCATTGGGGAAGCCATTGGCCATTGGGGAAGCTGTTGGCCATTGGGGAAGCCATTGGCCATTGGGGAAGCCGTTGGCCATTGGGGAAGCCGTTGGCCATTGGGGAAGCCATTGGTCCTTACGGCAAATGCGCTGTGGGGCTTGAGATGAGTGGGAGATGAGTGGCTCTACCCAAGGAGGCTGCAGACTTGGAACCCTACCTCTGTTTGAAAACTCCAATTGCTACTTCCTTCTGCCCAGAAAGTGCTTCCTCTTACTCCGTTGAGATTGGTATTTGCGGGAACCGCACACAATGCATTCTGCGGCCATCGGAGAAATGTGAGACAAGGTATGACTTCCACAGTCTCCACCGAAGAGCTGTGGAGAGACGCAGTTTGACAGCACCGAGTTCCATCTTCATGCATTCTTCCCAAGCGCTCGTCTCCTAAACCTGCAGAAGAAGGAAGTTGTCCTCAATACAGAGCCTTCCCCTAGGCCATCACCTGCCCTTCAGGAACATAAAGCCAAGGGACAGAAGAACAAAGATTCAAATCCCGGGAAGGAGTATGCCTTCGCAGCCTTTTACACCTGTGTGATTAGTATAGGACATGAACTTAGTTATTTGGAAGTTTTGTTTTGTTTTTTTTTTTAAGAGCAAGACAGGTATAAAGTCAATAAACACCTGCTAGGTCAATACTTGCTTCTCAGTGAGACCCAGATGACAGATCACTATCTGTGCAAGACCATTTCTTAAATGTCAAGTGACCAGTTAATTTTCTTGNTTTTTTTTTTTTTTTTTTTTTTTTTTTTTAACAGTGAGATTGATGGAAGTGTTGTTGTTTTGCTTTCAGAAAAACCCGAACCTAGGTTATCGTTTAAGGAAAACCCCTTTGGGGACGCCTGGGTGGCTCAGTCTGTTAGGTGTCTGCCTTCGGCTCAGGTCATGATCCCGGGTCCTGGGATCGAGCCCCACATCAGGCTCCCTGCTCGATGGGAAGTCTGCTTCTCCCTCTCCCTCTACCCCTCCCCCACTCATGCTTTCTCTCTTTCGAAGAAAGAAATACAATCCTTAAAAAAACAAAACAAAACAAAAAACCCACCTTTGGCGTGTCCGTACATGCCCGCCCATCACAAGGGCTATGCACAGAGTGCCTGGAGACCACACTACCCTGTGCTTTCTTAGCAGCCTGTGTGCTCGTGAAGTTTGGTCCTTGCCAGCCAGTTCTTTCCAGAAAGCCTAGAGTAATTAAGTGGAGAGAGCCTGTTTTGTTAACTGGTGCCAAGAAAAAAAGATCAGATAAGGAGAGGTCACTGTGAGGAGGAGGGGTGGGCTGTGCCTTCCGTAATTTTGCTATCTTCCAACGCTGCATCATTTGTGAAGCGTTCATCGAATCAAGGGGTGATTGAAACAAAGCAAAACGTGGTACTGAAAAGAAAGTTCCTTTCTTTATTGGTGAGAGTAGCTCCAAGATCACAGGATGATGGGGTCTCCAAAAGACAGAAAGAAACACAGCTGAGTTGATTTTATATCAGACCCAATTTCTGGGTATTTGGGGAGATGCCAATATATAGATTTTTTTTTGAGAGAGAGAGCACATGAGGGGGTGATGGTGCAGGTAAGCCGAGGGAGAGGGAAAGAGAGAATCTTAAGCAGGCTCTATGCTCAGCATGGAGCTCACTCTGGGCTCAATCTTACGACCCTGAGATCAGGACCTGAGCCAAAACCAAGAGTCAGACCCTTAACCGACTGAACCCCTCAAGCACCCCTAATTTTTTTGCAAAGTATTTCTGGTCTGGCAACATTTCTGTTTTCCACAGGCGTTTCTTTGGAAGCCAGAATGTAAGGGAAACTGAAGGACTAACTGCTACACCCCAAATATGCCTGGTGGGGGAACTAGGAAAGGACATATAGTCACCTTTGTGTTCGGTTACAAGCCGTTATCCTTCTTTGTTACAGCTTCTGAAGTCTTGTGGGCCATCGCTAAAAATTAGAATTGTTAAAAATAAAAGAGGCAGAGAAAGAGAGGACATGAAGTCGCCCACATGGCATGCTGTTTAGTGATCAGGCAGCTTGCTGGGAGGGCAACGAGAATCAGGACCCCATAAAATGGGGTACCCATTTATGTGGGTACCCATAAAATCTAACGTTTTTGCCATGTGTATAGTCTCACACCCGTATGTGGTCTCTCCGAAAAAAGCCCAACACAAAACAGTGTGTGTCACTGAAAAGAAAGGAAAGGAACCACAAAATGGAAGAAAACGTAGTAGAATGAAAAGGTCTCAAGAGATGAGAAGATTCAGTTTGTGGACTGTGACTGGACCCTACAGACAAGGGGGAGGAGGAGGAAGGCATTACTTTCAGAACAAATGGGTATATTTGGAAAGCTCACGATGAGATCAAACTATTGTGATTTCTCATACATGGGAAGATATGGAAGCCAGAGAACTGCGTCCTCCCAAGGAGAAGCACACCGCAAGCGTGCGAGATTTGCAGCAAAAATGTCCCAATGCTAAATAAGCGACAGTCGTCACATTTCCACTGTATCCAGGGTGCATGGTTGGCATGGCTCTGGGTTGAGCAGGGCGAGAGGGACGTGTGACGAGCTCTGCGGAAACCCCTGCCCGTCCCCAAGGGATCCACATAGTTCATGGGTCTGAGTTCACGCCTGATGGACAAAGTTACAAGACTGAGAGGAGCCGAGTGGCAGACACTCCAAACAGAAGGACATGCAGGTTCAAGGGCAGGACCGAGAGAGAATGGCCCATGTGTGGAGTTCTCAGTAGGCTGGTATTGCTCAGTTCCAGCCGGCACGTAGGATGGATGGCACTGGGTAGCAATCAGCCTGTAATTCTTACAAGACCATGAACCAAGGAAATCACCTTGCCCTTGTCTCATTTCCCCACCCTAAATTGGAAATCATGATGCCACCCAAGGTAGGTACCTCCCAGATCCCGCAGGAAGGGTAGCCACGCCGTGCAATACAGGCTCTGTTGAAAAGCAGGCCAGTGCAACCCAAAGAACAGTCATGGCGCACACCCTCCCCCTTGTGGCCTGTGCCCTTGATGGCTGGGGGGCCCTGTCTCAGCACACCTGCCACGCAGACTCACAAGGGATGCCATTTCGGGAAATAGTTATACCCAGAGTGAAATCCGTGCACTGCGTGGATTGCTTATCATTCCTGAATGCAACCTCTAGAAGCAGGAAAGACTCCGTATCCTGAAATTATTACCAGGGTGTGGATCTGGTCCCTTACTCCACGAGCAGGTGCAATCAGCAAACATGCGGTGAGTCGCATCGAGCCTTGGAAGGTGCTGCAGAAAGCAGAGAATCCAAAAAACGGAGCCATGCGGGGTCTTCACACGTGCATGTGGGACTGAGCCGAGCCCGCAGAAGAAGGCTCAGAAACAAGGGGTGTGAACACTGAAATCCTGCACTGGGTATTGCAGATAAAAAGCCCGGAGCCATTATTTATAAGCGCATTTATGAAGAACTTTGATGGATGACAGACCTCTCCTGCTTTGAAGGCAGACGGCTTTCACTGCAGGACAGGAGTCCCTCCTTCGTGGGAAGGGACGGGTTTGAGCGCTCCTAAAATGGAGGGGAGGTAACACAGGCATACGGGGCGGGGCGGGGGGGGACTTGGCCCAGTGACTGTGAGTCCTGAGAAGGCAGAGCTGTGTGAGTCACAATGCCCGGGAACCAGGAACACTGACGTATCACTCCCAGGGGGACGTCCCGAGAACATCAGTCAGGCAGAGAGCCAATTCAACCTTCCTCTGCCCTTTGGTGTAGACAGACCCTCAACGGATTGCATGAGCCCCACCCACGTTGGGGAGGGCTGTGGGTTTTATCGGGTGCACTAATTCAAATGCTCATCTCATCCACAGTGTACCCCCCGCGCACACACACACACTCACACACCCAGAAGTAACACCTGACCAGCTACATGGGCATCATGACCCCTCAGGTGGACACATAGAATTAGCCGTCAGCCTGCCGGGCTGGATTCGGACTGTGCCATATGCACAAAGCTGGGGCCACACTTCCTAACACCCGCTTCTGCATTACACTCGCAGACCCCCTCCCCATCTGATCGCGTTCTCTTACTCCAGCTTCAAAGCATTCACATACACCACTGCACTCTTTTGTTCTTAAGTACTCGACTAAGTTCACATTGGGAGATGTTTTCATCCCCACGGTCACGGCTTTCGTGCTCCGTCCTCTAGGAAAGGGGCAACTCCCAGGAGCACAGATAGGAAGGAGCTAAACCAGAACGCCGTCTCCTCCTTCGGACCCCCGTCTTCCCTATGATGCCACACGCCCATCGCAGAGCTCCCGGGAGCCTTTTTTAAAAATCACGGATGTCCATTTGTAACGCGGCACTAGGACACCGGCCTGCCCGGAATCAACAGTTGCTATGGTAACAATTAACAGTTCAGATCAAAATGCCATTAACGTGGAGGTAAAAGATCGGTTCTTTGAAAATGAATACAAAAGAATTTCCTGGAGTGGGGACCGTCCTTAAGGCTGTGTTCCAGACAGACCTCACTCCGGACCGGCCGCGAGCATACATGGTCTGGAAGCTGTCCTTGCTAATTTTGCCAAATGTGCATGCTTTCTCTCGAACTGCATCGTTTGCTTAGAACCTTTGGTGGTTGTGTGTGTGTGTATACTCTTTCTGGGGGTTCAAGTGCAGAGTAACATGGGAGTTTTATCAGCACGGGCACCTGGGTGGCTCAGTTGGTTAAGCATTTGCCTTCGGTTCAGGTCCTGATCCCAGGGTCCTGGGATCGAGCCCCACGTTGGGCTTCCTGCTCAGCGGGGACCTGACTTCTCCCTCAACCTCCTCCCCCTGCTCATTGCTCCCTCTCTGTCTCTTTCTTTCAAATAAATAAATAAAATCTTTTTTTTTTTTTAAGATTTTATTTATTCGACAGAGATAGAGACAGCCAGCGAGAGAGGGAACACAAGCAGGGGGAGTGGGAGAGGAAGAAGCAGGCTCATAACGGAGGAGTCTGATGTGGGGCTCGATCCCGTAACGCCGGGATCACGCCCTGAGCTGAAGGCAGACGCCTAACCGCTGTGCCACCCAGGTGCCCCTCAAATAAATAAATAAAATCTTTAATAAAATTTTAAAAAAGGTTTATCAACAGATGGGTCTGAGTTTTTCAAAATCAGATCTCCCGAAAAGAAGGGACATTTCCGCACAGCCCCCTGCGTAAGGCATCGGTACGCGCTTAGTGTTCCTGAGTAATTGGAAACTGTCCTGCCCTTACCCACCACCCTCTTTAGAAACTTATTAGGCTGATTCCTTAGTAATAACAGTGTAAATAGCATTAGGAGAAGGACTTAAATTGTTTCCTTCCGAACACCAGCTCCCGTGTAACTAAACCACTTTACTCGTAATTATTTCACAGGGAAATTATCACCGGAGCAGAACAGAAGGGAAGTTCTTTAAGTTACAAAATGTTTTTTTTGCAGACTCGAGGGGGAAACAAAAAAGCACATTCGTGCACTTAGGCCTTTCTTTTGTAAATCTTCCAGCAGCGTTTGGCCCTACTCTGTAGACACTCAGACTCATTTCGAAATGATTTTTGACCTGGGTGTGAGGTCCAGCCCACCCTCTGGGGTTCTCTATAGAATCCGTAGAGGCCCCGTTTTGAATTAAATACATATGGATCAAACCAAAATTGGGAGGCAGGGTTCTGCAAATATCTTCTTAAAGGTCCAGATAGTAACTATATCAGACTTTCAACTCTTACAAACCAAGAAGCAACACTGGACAGATTATGTAGGCACGTATAGTATGCAGTTATTGACAATGAAACCATTTAGGCATCTGGAGCTCGATTTCGACTTAGGTCATGATCTCAGGGTTGTGAGTTCGAGTCCCAAGCTGGGCTCCATACTGGGAGCCCTCTCCCTCTGCCCCTCCGCTGCTCCTACTCTTTCTCTCTCTCTCTCTCTCTCTCTCAAAAATAAATAAGTAAATCTTTAAAAAAAATAAAATTTAACCATTTAGAAATGCAAAGGCCATTCTTAACTCACCAACCATGAAAAAAAAAACAAAGAAACATAGACAGCCGTTCAGATTTGGCCCTTGGGAGTCATAGTTGGACAAGCCCTGATCTAAAGTATTGAAAATGCTCTAAATTACAAATACAGAGATGTTAGTAGCAATAAAAGTGTTCATACAGACACTGAAGCTTACAGGGACAAGCTTATGGAATTATTTCACTCATTTTAGCTTGTTTAATTTACAGAGTTCCGACTTCCCTACCATCATTTTAAGTGGTATTCCCATTGGGAATTCTATGGGAACCCGTTTGATTTAATGCCATGAGGACAGCCCCGTCTTCTGTCTGAAATGTTCATAAAAGGGACATGATTTGTGGCATCAGCCAGCATGTGAATGAGGGCCAAGCAGTTCTCTATGCTGTTTTATTGATTTAGAATAACGCAGTAGGTAATGCCCAATACCACTGGATTCTCAGAAGGATTTTCAAGGATAAAAGATGTGCGGTCAGGTTTCCAGTAAGGACTTTGGACTTTTACCTACTTACATGTAGGGTCCTCTCTTGACTAGCCTGTCCCAACCATTGCTAAGAGAAATAAAACTTCCATTATAGACATTTCTGTGTATTTTTTTGGACGCCCCAATGAGAGTAAGCCCAACTCAGTTTTGCAGAAACGGTCCTGTGTGTGAGACAGTGGACATTGCCAAGTTAAGTATTGAGTGTCAAAAAAGAAAGGAAACTGGAAAATGCATGCCCCGTTCAATCTCGTAACTAACATTGTACTGAAAAATAATGGGTGTGATGTCCAACGTCATCTCAACACAGAGCCAGGAGTTAAGAAATCAGTAAAAATCATGGCAGAAGATGCTTGACTTGCTTCTTGACAATGAAGCAGACTGTCACCCCGGGGTCAGGAGGTCCATCCAGCTTTCTGGCTCTGAATTGACCACTCATCATCCTGTGGTTAGTCACCTGTTCCCCCTTCTCCCCACCCCACCTCCCGCCAGCCACGGGAATTTGATACAGAACTGAGGAATTCTAACATTCCAGCCAGCTCTAGACATTTCTAGAATGCCTACCTTTTTTTCTAACCTGTACTTGTAGCTCAAACGCTCCTTGAGTCTTAGGACTTGGCCTTTGTTTCTTGGAATACCATCACGATGCCTATTCCCCTAAAAAGTATCTTGAAAAGAAACGATAATTAGAGGATGTAATAGAGAGAGGTGCTAACCAAAGCTACAATGGTAATTGTACTGCAGTATATAAATGTATCAAGACGACATCACACGCCTTAAATGTTCACACTGCTGTCTGTCAAATATATTTAAATTTTTAAAACCTCAGAAAATATCTTGGCGATGGCTATGTGTTTTGTTTTGTTTTTTCTTGTGACCCATATAAACCCAGAACAGTATAAGCACAAGGATGATGGACTGGCCGGGAACCCACTTCTCCCTCTCCCTCTGCCCCTCCGCCCATCATGTCACTCTCAAATACATAGATAAAATCTTCCTTACTATTAAAATAAAGGGAGTTTTTAAAATTATTTGTGAAATACACAGAACATAAAATTTACCATCTCAGCCATTTTTAAGTGAACGGGTCGGGGGCATTGAGTACATTCTCATGATTGGGAAGTCATCACCACCCACCCATCCCCAGAACACTGTATATTCCTACACTTCACCTCTCTACCCGTTAAACGCTACCCTCCCGTACACCCCTCCTCCCAGGCCCTGGCAACCACTATGAATGTGTCTCTACGAATTTGATGATGTTAAGTACTTCCCATAAGTGGAATCATACGAATGTGTCCTCTTGTGACTGTCTTATTACAGTCCGGCGTAATGTCCTCAAGGTTAGCAAAGGGAGTTTTTAAAAGCTCGTTTCACAAGGCACAAAATTGTAGGATACCGTAACCCCAATTTAGGATCCTTTGGAACAAGCTCGGGCAGAATTAATGCGTCAGGAATCCAGTGATTGGTTCCTCCGTGTGCGAATGTGAGCAACATAATTAAAATGCATGTTTCCGTCCTCCCGACAGTGTCCGCGTCCTGTAAAGACATGGGGGCAGGTTCATACTCTAGTCTGGGGATTTAATTAGAAACTTTGGACTGAGAGGGAATGTCTTCCAATTAAAAAACCAGGACACGGGGCAAGAGTGAATAAAAATGATTTAGAAGTACATGGGAGGGGCACCTGGGTGGCACAGCGGTTAAGCGTCTGCCTTCGGCTCAGGGCGTGATCCCGGCGTTACGGGATCGAGCCCCACATCAGGCTCCTCTGCTGTGAGCCTGCTTCTTCCTCTCCCACTCCCCCTGCTTGTGTTCCCTCTCTCGCTGGCTGTCTCTATCTCTGTCGAATAAATAAATAAAAAATCTTTAAAAAAAAAAAAAAAAAAAGAAGTACATGGGAAACCTACCCTGATGGATGTGCGAAGTGATAATGATGATGTTGGACTGTATGGGCAGCTGTGCCCAATAATAGCGAAATGTGCTCGATGCCGAGAAACAACATAGCGTCCTCTTCATACTGTGATTTTCTTAAGCGGTCATCTTGTTTTGTGGTTATGTCATAAGAGAAGCCTCATTAGGCACTGTGTTTCAGAAAGATGAAACGGCTCCTGTTTCACGGTGTCGGGAAGGAATATTCTTCCCCATGCGTTTTTACGTCTTCTTGCTTCATGGCTTCTTACCTGATTATTGATTTTCAGAGCAGTAGCGTATCCCACACTTGGGGTATCAGGAAGAATAATGCGTTTGTTTGGCCTTTATGCAGGAGGGCAGGCGTGTGCATAAGCGTAAAGGGCACTAATGTATAATACACCACGACACCGAATTTTGCTTTGAGTGTCTTCACCAATTCTGTAGCCTCCGAGAGATGTGCGGTTTTCATGCACAATGTGAAATGAAGCACCTGGGTGGATCGTGAGTCTTCAAAGGACATGGTCGCTGAAACTGCCATCCGTTAAAAAATAAATCGAGACAACAAAAGCCAGAAAGTGAGCAATCTATAAAACAACCAGATACTACGTCTGCCCCTCCTCACTCCTGGGGGGCTCAGTACCACCCTTGGTCCTCCGAGCACAGTTTGAAAACTACTGGTAGTCTGTAAAGGGCCACCCCGCTCAGATGTAAAACACACACACAAAATAATACACTATTATATTAAAACCATGTAAATGAATTTGAATGCAGATGATTGATATTTTTTTTAAAAGATTTTATTTATTTATTAGAAAGCAAGCGAGCATGAGCAGGGAGGAGGAATAGAGGGAGAGGGAGAAGCAGACTCCCTGCTGAGCCCTACATGGGGCTGGATCCCAAGACCCTGAGATTATGACCCAAGCCAAAGGCAGACGCTTAACCAACTGAGCCACTCAGGTGCCCCCAGATGAGTAATCTTTCTAAAAATAAAAGAGACCATCAACAAAGAGGAAAGTAAAGAATGTGAAAGACTATTTGAAACACATTTTACCCCAACTCTTTGTAATTAATATCGAGAATATAATAATGCAGTGTATTATAATATATGTATATTATATCATCAACAAAGAGAAAATCAAGGAATGCATAAAGACTATTTAAAACATATCTTACCCCAAATGTTTATGATCAATATCAAGAATGTAAGGATGTGTGGTATTATAATCATGCCTTTATATATATAAGAAACCAAATATTAATTAACCAAATAGCACTTAGAAGAAAAAACGTGAATGGTCAGTAGCACATGAACAGCTGTCTTTTACTCATGAGCAGAGAAATTCAAGTTAAAACATGAATAAAACTCAAGGAAAACATGAAGCAAAAAAAAAAAAAGATCCTCTTACCGTTAGAGGGAGCCTGGATTGACACGGCTCTTTGGGAAGATTTTTGGAAGCTTCCATAGAGCTGAAGATGCACTTAGCCTTCCAGGCATCTGTCTACTTTTGAGAAGCTTGTGTACATAGAATCATAGGCAAGAATGTTCCCAGTAACAGCTAGTAACAATAGAAAGTTAGAAATCAGCCACGTTAGAATAATCCATTTTAAATAAAATGAATGAACTGTGGTTTCAGGTATCAATCCAATCCGTATCCAACTTGATTATAAATGAAAGATGACCTTCACCATACCATTTACATATGTTTTAAAACAGATGGTAGGTAGGTCGATGATAGATAGATAGATAGATAGATAGATAGATAGATAGATAGATATGATGGATGGATGCATAGATAGGTAGATAAATAAGATGGATAGATGATAGATATGGAAGATAGGTAGATAGATATGATGGATAGATAATAGATGTGGACAGATAGATATGGATGGATGGATAGATAAATAGGAGAGGATAGATAGATACATAGATAGATACATAGATACATAGATAGATCGACCTATATCATGAATGGTTGGATGGATAGATGGATAGATACATACATATATTGGATGGATGGATGATAGATGGATAGAGATGATAGATACATAGATTGGGATGGATGGATAGATGGATGGATAAACAGACAGATGCATATGTATTAGAATGATAAGAAAACCTAGATGATAGATAGATAGATAGATAGATAGATAGATAGATAGATATGGATGGATAGATAGATATGATGGATGGATGGATATGATGGATGGATGGATAGATATGATGGATGGATGGATAGATATGGATGGATGGATAGATAGATATGATGGATGGATGGATAGATATGATGGATGGATGGATAGATATGATGGATGGATAGATATGGATGGATGGATAGATAGATATGATGGATGGATGGATAGATATGATGGATGGATGGATAGATATGGATGGATGGATGGATAGATATGATGGATGGATGGATAGATATGGATGGATGGATAGATAGATATGATGGATGGATGGATAGATATGATGGATGGATGGATAGATATGGATGGATGGATGGATAGATATGATGGATGGATGGATAGATATGATGGATGGATGGATAGATATGGATGGATGGATAGATAGATATGATGGATGGATGGATAGATATGATGGATGGATGGATAGATATGGATGGATGGATGGATAGATATGATGGATGGATGGATAGATATGATGGATGGATGGATAGATATGGATGGATGGATAGATAGATATGATGGATGGATGGATAGATATGATGGATGGATGGATAGATATGGATGGATGGATGGATAGATATGATGGATGGATGGATAGATATGATGGATGGATGGATAGATATGGATGGATGGATAGATAGATATGATGGATGGATGGATAGATATGATGGATGGATGGATAGATATGGATGGATGGATGGATAGATATGATGGATGGATGGATAGATATGATGGATGGATGGATAGATATGGATGGATGGATAGATAGATATGATGGATGGATGGATAGATATGATGGATGGATGGATAGATATGGATGGATGGATGGATAGATATGATGGATGGATGGATGGATATGATGGGGATGGATAGATATGGATGGATGGATAGATAGATATGATGGATGGATGGATAGATATGATGGATGGATGGATAGATATGGATGGATGGATAGATGGATGGATGGATAGATATGATGGATGGATAGATATGATGGATAGATATGGATGGATGGATAGATGGATGGATGGATAGATAGATATGATGGATAGATGGATAGATACATACATATATTGGATGGATGGATGATGAATTGATAGAGATAATAGATACATAGATTGGGTGGATGGATGAGTGGATGGATGGATAGATTGATGGATGAACAGGCAAATGCATATGTATTAGAATGATAAGAAAACCCAGGGATCCAAGAGAATGCTAAACCAAACTGATTAAGGTCTGCTGGGAAGAGAGAGAGGGAAATGAAATCGAGGGCATGTACATAGGGGGTTTAAAAATATTTCTCTAACATGTTTTAAAACCCATCGTAGAGAAAGCATAAAGGGAATATGACAAAGGTCTTGACTCTGCTCTGTCCTTTGCGTCCTCTACCACCGCTGCCTCTGTTCAGCCCCTCCCTCCAGCCATAAGGTTGCATTCCACAGTATCAAACCTGCTAATATTACCTCTTCAAAAACACATTTCTAGGATACGAGGAAAACTACACTATTTTCCTAGTAAGAAATGGTGACTCATAAGTCTCAAGTGTCATAAGTAATTTCCAAGTGAAATATGCTATTAATAATTGATATGTTTATTTTCCTCATTCATTTCGTGTTTTTTCCCCTGTTTAAATGTGATCGTTTTTATAGATCAGCAAACACTATCAAGCAACAAATAGTTGAGAGCTTCCCTTGTGAAAATATGAATTTTTTTAAGGAATAAGGCCTCTGGGAGTCTTGGGCATACCTTAAAACCTACAGGCATATGCTCACGTACTCAGATAAAGAGAGTCCGCCCTGGCAGTTAGCTCACACGTGTTTTATCGCTACCCTCGGTTAGTCAGTCACGAGAGTGTAAGTACCAGTGTCCCCCGAGTGTAGCAAACCTATGCCCCTGTCCATGGTGTCCTTCTGTCCTTGTTGCTTCTTTCTTTCCCATAATCGGACTTTGTGGTCTGGACTTTGTATTCCTTTCAACGAGGGAGGCAGTCCTGACTGTGGTGTCCCTGAAATCCTTAATGTGTCATAGAGCAGAAAGTAGTACGCAATCTGATGTAGAGAGAAGCAGGTCTGGGAAGAGAACACTGGACGTCTGGTGAGGAGGAGCAGACTAATGGTACCAAGTCCTATGGACCCTGCTCAGGTCATCCTTGCTTGAAAGGGAAGAATATTGGAGACTTGTTGCCAACCTTTTCAACTAAACGCATCCTTTATACATATGTATATGGCACACTCACATGAACAACTATGTCTTATGTATGCCCTACATATATGTCTCCGTCTCCCTCTGTATACACGCAATTATTTATTACAATGTGTAATTATACCTTATATTGTATGTTGACGTATTGGTTATTAATGTATTAACACTAGTACGTTCCTATCTATAAGAACGCAAATGAATGTTATGCTAATTAACATTAGTATCTGCATTTATAATAATGTTACATTATATATCAATATCACATAATATATAATTTATAATATATAATGATGTATCAACCTGTTGATATTCATGTATTACTCATATATTGTTCTTATATTCTTCACATATTATTCATATATATATATATTTTAAAGATTTTATTTATTTATTCGACAGAGATAGAGACAGCCAGTGAGAGAGGGAACACAAGCAGGGGGAGTGGGAGAGGAAGAAGCAGGCTCATAGCGGAGGAGCCTGATGTGGGGCTCGATCCCATAATGCTGGGATCACGCCCTGAGCCGAAGGCAGACGCTTAACCGCTGTGCCACCCAGGCACCCCATATTATTCATATATATTATTCATATATTCTTGACAGTAATATAGTTTATATTATATATATATCATTATATTTATATTAATATAGTATTTCTATGTTAATAAATACTATGTGCACAATAATTTAGAGTGTTTTATGTCACATAGGGTTCTAAATATGCTACATTTGTTGCTTTCACAATTTAATCTTCACAACAGCCATGAGCTAGGAGGTATTATTATACCCATTTTACTGATACCCCAAGAGTACCGATTCCCCAAAAGGCAACTTACATGAGGTTCCAGGACAAGAAATGCTGAGGGCGAGCAGTGATTTGACTCCAGACTGTGTGGCCTAGAGAGATCCCTTCCCAGCTGTTGGAAGTTGCCATTGGTTTCCCCTTTTCTCCAAGTGCATGATGGCACCTCAGAGGATCTGAGTGAAGCATATCCAGAAATCTGCCATATTGAATTTAGCATTAACAGCTTCAAGGTTAATCCTCACCATATGCATTCAGGATCCACTGTCACTATTTCAAGTATGGGACCACATCGCCATGTCACAAGGGCATTTCCACCTCCACACCAAATGAGGGAGGTGAAGGATCCTTGGTAAATCGTGTTTCTCTTGCTGGGGGTACAGATGTTGCAAAGGAGAAATTGTAGCTGCATCTTGGTTAATCACCAGAGAGAACCACGAACAGCCTAGGATCTATTTAAGTAGCCCGTGTATGGAACGTTCTCCATGTATTGAATATTTTAAGCCCCATTATCATCATTATCATCCACGGCTACATTTATCATCATCCGCGAGTAATGGAAAGTGTTTTGCTAAGTCCCCAAGTGCTGTGTGCTCATTTCAGAACGTCCTGTGCTCTTAATGCATTTCTTAATGATGGTTCCAAGTTGTAATGGGGAGCAGGGGCTTTGGAAGTCAGAAAGCCAGTATCTCATTGCAGCCTCTCCTTAGATGGAGACAGCCTTGCCCATCTTACAACAGACACCAATACACCGAGCTCAAATTACCAAGACTTCGCTTACTGAAACCAAATGAAATAGCGACAATCCTTTCTAAGGTAATTATTGCACCTGTAAAGTCACCTCTGATTTTCGTACAAGCAAGCACAAAATGGAAAGATGAGTAGATACAGCTGATGCATTCAGACGTTGACACTCTGACCAAGGAGCTTCACCATAAAATAATTGGTTGCAGCTTTAAAGGAGATCTTTCCTTATGCTTATCTTCAATAGGAGTTGGTCATCCAGATGAATTGGAATGGCAATCTGTGTGTGAAGAATTGATACAAATACCAGAGCCTTGGGTTGCGTTCTTGAGAAACAGAAGCTGAGACAAGAAGGTGGGTGCAGTTGATTCGCGGAAGGAAAAACCAGCAAAGAAGGTGGCCAGGGGGAGGGGGGAGAAATGCCGGGAAGTGGAAAGGCATGACAAAGGGGTAGCTTCTGCATAATGCAGCCTTGGTCTGACATCATGGAGCGGCTCGATGTCATGGTCCCCAGGGTGGAGAGGTAGGGTGTCGCTTTCCAGGCAGGACAACGCATTGTCAACCAAGGGCAATGGTCTAGAGGGAGACCAGCTGGGAGCCATTGGCACCTAATTCGGAGAGCTGAAAGACAAGTGCGCTGGCCCTATAACGGGGGCGGGAAGGGGGTGGGGGGCTTGGGCAAGGCACCAAAACAGCATCACACCTACCAAGTCCTACACGTGAAAGTCTCTTTAAACATTCATTTGCAATAATACGTCTCTTCGCGCTGTGACTCCTAATACGTACCACGCAGAAATTCCAATGCCCTGAATTCCGATTAGATCATGATTCTTACGCTGGCCAAAATTGTACATAATTTAAGGCCATGGTTTCTAAATATTTACGTATATCCCCACTGTAAGGTAAGGATCTGTAAATAGGTCGTTGTTTTTTTGTTTTACAAGATTTATTGGCATGATTTCAAAATCTGTGGTTCGTTTTGTACATGTGTTTTCCCGGCTTATAAATCCATATATTTAGCTAGAACTGATGCTTAGAATCGTGATTTCTCAATGAGAAGTTGAACTGGATTTATTAGCAGGTTTAATAAATCAAGTGCAAAATATGTAGTTAAAACTTCTAAAAGCACAGATTCGTGTATCCTCGCAATAAATCATGAGACTTAATCCACAGAGTCCCACTGTTTTTTGTGTTAATCCAGTCAGTTTTTGGGTAAATACTTGATGCTTTTTAATCCAGTTCATATTCATAATTAAAACTCATTATTTCAGTAAATATCTTTTGATTTATTGTTATCCTAAATGCATGCATTTGAAGGAGGTTGGAAGCTTGCCTGCATGTTAACACTTACCGAGGATAAGAAATGCTGTCACCGTGAGAATGAATGAAAAATGTACAATAATATTGAGTCCCATACGTAAAGGATAAAGCAGAATTTGAAATGTCTCCGCTTCCGTTCTCAAAAAAGCACCATCCAGTAATTATTTTTATGTGATATTAATTCAACTTTATAACTGTAGAACGTTTTATGATTGACTTAACACTTTTATGCCCATGTCTTTATTTTATTCTGACACTAGGAAATAGGCAGGGTCCATAGAATTCTCTGTTGACAGCAGTTGAGAAACCAAGCCACAGACACTCCATGCATTTCCGAACGTCACTGAGGCAGTCTGGATATCACGACTCCTCAGTCTGGGTCCTGCCATCCAGCTGCCCTCAGACTTACCCCATGCGCGTTAGTGGACCCAAATGATAATCCCAAAAGGGAAGCCCTCTCTATGGAGACCATCCTTTCTTTCTTCAAAGTCTCTATACTCCAAGAACCATGCAAAAGGTTGGAGCTCGGAAAGTTCATTGCTTTATACCTTCCTCCATCACCGTGGGAGGGCACAACGTGTCGGCAACTCACGGTCAACACAAACACGTCTATAATTGTTATTACAACTCACCTCTCAGCGTTCTATGCATTGGCGATGGCCAGAGGACACTGACCAGGGCTCACCTGTTACGGTTGACGTACAGAATAACGGTTATGCCCACAGAGAAATTCCATCAGCCTTGCCACTGGAGAGCTGGTTCACTAGCGGTTCTACTGTCAGGAAAAAAAGAAATATGGATTCAATTTTCAATAAGGGATTAAATACTTTGTTAATATTATTAAGCATGAAGGCAATGTCTTAAAATTTTAATCAATGATTAATGTCATGACGTGAAAGCTATAGGCTAGGGGCCTGTCACAGAAAATGTGTTCAATATTCTTTATAAATGACTAACTGACCATTTAAAAAAGATGAAACACAGGGAGGAATTGGAATTTGGGCGTGACTAGGTCAGGGAGATGTTGGACAAGGTGACTATACAATTTCATCATTCACGCAGGACTAGAAAGTAATAGGAACAGAGAATTTTTACAATTTTATAAATTTTATAATTGTAGAAATACTAATTGAAAAACAGTATCTTTGTTGGAGCTGTGTATTAGCCCTATTTAAAAGCATTTTTTTAAGGTTTTATTTATTTATTTGTCTTTGAGAGAGAGCACGAACAGGGGGAGCGGCAGGTAGAGGCAGAGGGAGAAGCAGACAGGGAGTCCAATGTGGGACTCGATCCCCGGACCCTGGGATCATGATCTGAGCCAAAGGCAGATGCTTAACTGACTGAGCCACCCAAGGTTATGAGTTCAAACCCTGCGTTGGGCTTGAATAAATTTAAAAAATAAAAATAAAAGTTGGGGTTTTTTTTAATATATATACACAGACACACACATCATTAAAAAATATTTCTTGGGGTGCCTGGATGACTCAGTCGGTTAAGTATCGACACTTGGTTTCAACTCAGGTCATGATCTTGCAGTTCTGGGATCGAGCCCCACGTCAGGCTCTGTGCTCAGTGTGAAGTCTGCTGCAGATTCTCTCTCTGTCTCCCTGTAGTTCACTCTCTCTCTCAAATAAATAAAGTGTTTTCAAAATATATATTTCTTGCATCCTGGTTCTAGATAAGACAGTGTATTAGCTTGCTTGGGCTACCATAACAAGATACCACAGAAAGGATGGCTTAAATAACAGATCTATTTTCTCATGGTTCTGGAAGCTGGAAGTCCAAGATCCACGTGGTGGCAGGGTTGGTACCTTCTATTCCCTCCTCAACTTGTTGATGGCTGTCTTCTCGTGTCCTCATGTGGCCCTTTCTCTGCATATGCTCACCCCTAGTGTCTCTTCCTGTTCTTAAGTGGACACCAGTCCCACTGGATTAGGGCCCCACCCTTCTGATTTCATTGAACCTTAATTCCCTCTTTATACAGAACCCCCAAGTATGGTTATACTGGGGGTTGGGCTTCCACACATGAATTCTGAGGAGAGACGATTCCATCTGTAAAATGGGGATGGTGCGTTGTATGCTGACTCTCCGTGGACAAAATACACAGAACAGCTAGTTGGAGACTCTGAAAACTGTATGGCCAGTACACGCCCATTGGAGTGGCCGAAATCCAACTCAAATGCTGGCAAGGATGTGGAGAAAAGAGATTCTCCTACATTGCTGGTGAGAACATAAAATGATAGGGCCACATTGGAAGACAGTCGGTTAGTTTCTTAACAAAATGAAGCGTCCTCTTACCATGCAATCCAGTAATCCTGCTCCTTGGTATTCATCCAAAGACATTGAAAACATGTCCGCATCAGTCTGACGACAGATTTATTCATAATTGTCAAAACCATGGTTTGCTCATATCATCAGTCCAATATAAAAAGATGTGAGGTATAGGAAGCTGTCAGTAGCAGATAAATATTAGATTTTTCTTTGAAGTTAAAGGCTCACTCTGTTCATTTTCAAATTACTGAGGTGGGTGCATCAGACATTCATTTCTTCTTACACGAGAACAATTGCTACCTCAGTATACAACTCAAGCAACTGCACATGTGCTTCCCTTCAAGACAGCAATCATATTTCAGTATGCAGAAGACCTTCGCGCGCTCCTCATTTCACCATGCGGGTGACTAACAGACCTGTGGAGGGGTTGACATTTAATAAAATCAATAGTTTTATTATTTCATAAAGGTCACTCTTCCATGAAGCTGTCTTCCCCCCCCCCATTGTGTCTGAGGCTAGAAGGTATTGAATAACACAGTGACTAATGGTAGACATGCCGCCATTGCTTTGACTGGTTTTAAGTCAGCTGTCTTTGTACTTACTATGTTTTGCCCCTTAAGTACAAATATCAACATTGAGAAGAAGGCACAAAGCACAATGATGTCCAGAAAATTGTTGTGATCTCCTGTTTTGAACCCCTTCTGATGCCCTTGGGAAATCGAGGGGTCTGGAAACGACATTTTGATCGTGGCTGCTTTGGCCCTAGTATGTTCCTTTATAATTACCCACTATTACAGCTTGGATTTTGATATTTTAGTAGAATTTGATAGAGCAGCTATTCCTGCTGCAGTGATAAGTGATTTGTGGACGACAGTCACCGCAAGGACAAGTCTGCCGCATTGCTTTCTCAGTTTTCTCAGAAGATCATCTTACCAAGATGGCCATGCACTTCCCTAAAATTCGTCTTCACGTTATGACTGCAAAACAAACAAGTTCATCTTCCACGTGGAACATAGCATTCATAATACACCAGGTGTGTCAACAAAAACACAGTGAACTTGGAAAATCTCTACTTTTATTCCTTCAATTGGTTGAGTAATTCAACCAGGGTTAGAATTAGTTTCACAAATATTTCAATATTCTCAAGTTGTGAATATAAAACCAGTGTCATTCTTCTGCTCAGGAAGGTGAAGCTTTGCCAGTGGAACCAACATGCTAGCAATCGTCATGTTACTTTTAGTACCTGCACCAGAAAGCCGGGAAAAAGGACAGGTAATTTCAAACAGTCATTTGGTCTAAATGAAAGCTCATGCTTCCCGAAATGTCATGCAGCAGATTCACTTTCTGAAGCTCCATGTGTTATATCCACCTGCAGCCGCAGGCTTACAAAATAACTTTGAAATTCTGAAATAAATGCTCTTACTTCTGCAGATTTGTGTCTTCTGCTTTTCGTGTGCCTTGTGAGATCCCAACAGCATTTGTGGTGAATTATAGGTGTTGACCAATCTTTCAGGCAGGTTACAACTGCAGCATCAAATTTCTTAAGAAATGGAAGTTTAATTCTTAATTTGTCCTTAATCATGGTCTACTTTGGAGTTCATTCTCGTCAAAAGGGTTCATAACAAAATTTTTCATGTGTTTTTTTTGTTTAAAGATTTTATTTATTTATTCGACAGAGATAGAGACAGCCAGCGAGAGAGGGAACACAAGCAGGGGGAGTGGGAGAGGAAGAAGCAGGCTCCCAGCAGAGGAGCCTGATGTGGGGCTCGATCCCATAACGCTGGGATCATGCCCTGAGCCGAAGGCAGAAGCTTAACCGCTGTGCCACCCAGGCACCCCCAAAATTTTTCATGTTTGATCCAGAACATAAATACTTGTAGCTTTATACTATAATATTAACAACCCAAATTCCATGACATAATATTCTATTTATGCACCGTAAGGCAGGACTCCTGAGCCTTCTTTTCCGGCGCATATTTGCTATCTACCTAATCAATGATGTCTTCTTGCCCTGATGACTTCACATATATTTTGGGTAGCAGCACGAGCTATGACTCAGTGGACTAGTACACCAAATGGCCAATACCTCTGGCCACCATCCTCAAGAGTACTCAGCTTCTGTTCCGACACCATATGCATTACCTGTGAGCACCCTGCCCATTTGAAGGACAGTGTTAATTACTTAGCACCTAAAAAGGAAGCTTGTAGTTCAGATAGAACCACTTACGAAACCACCAGTTCATTGTACATTACCACCAGAGAAAATCACAGCAGAATCTGGAACTTCAGAGTGGAAGAAAAACCCCACCTATCCTAGCTTATTTTAATGAAACGATGAGCAATGATGCAATTAACTAAAAATTAAAAACCCACCATGAATACTAAATTAAAAAGGATGCTGAGGAAGAAGGCAAAATCATGCATGTTTTGAACGTGCAAGAAATGTCCCATGCAAACCAGAAAGTGTGGTTACCAGATGTAGAAAGAATTGGGGAATAAAATAGTGTCGAATGTCATGGCGTACCCACAATCAGTGGTTCTTGACTTCCGGGGGAGAGAGATGATCATTTTGATTCGAGAATTTGATAAAACTTACCAACTGCATCCCCAGGAGAATGCACCTATACTCAACATTTTGCCTAGAATTTCAGAGTCCGAGGAGATCCTGATTCGATCCATAGATTCCATGAAACCAACTCTTCAGTGGTGTTCATGAATTTAGTTGTGTGACCGTTGTTATAAGAATTTACTGTCACTGTTGTAATTTAGTGGACAGGAGCCAGGAATGATAAAACTTCAGCAATGTACATTGACAAGAAACAAACAAAAATGGTACCATTTCCCATACAACTTTGAAATGTCCCATCACGTATTCATCTACATTAAAAAAAAGAAGAAAAAGAAGGAGCTCTCCATAGTATCTGAATCTAGAACCTGACTCCATTTTGTGTCTAAACTCAGGGAGTACTTTTTTCCACACCGTTGTAATAGGCACCGAATTTTCCAGGAACACAGCTGCCAAGTAATTAGAAGGAAAATTGTCATATCTTTGTTTGGAAACTTACCAAGAGTTGTTAACAATTTCAGAAACATTTCAACACTCTTCATGGTGTTTGAGTCACGGCCATGAGCAAGTCACCCACCATTGTGGGTAGTGAAAATACTTCATTGTGTCAGTAGTGAAAATACATATTACATTATTGCATTTTGCTTCCCATTTTTCACTTGTGTGTATGACAGTGAGGGAATTCATCCTCATCATCATTAATATTAAGTGTATAGGTAAGTTATAGCATAATAGGTTAAGATATCATGCTGTATCAGACCTGCAGTCTTGGTCGAGTTGTGCACCTCTCTCTGCCTTTGTTCCCTCATATGGAGAATGGTGATAAAAAGAACTCCCTCCACAAAGCTGGAGAATTAAGTCAGTTAGTTACCACTTGGTGTGAGAAGTATTTGTGTCTGACATTTCGTATACATCATATAAAGTTAGCTATCATTAACACCGTCATTATTAGTTATTAATATACACGTGTGAGCACCAGGGGTATATTGAAAATATTCAGTATAATAAATAGATAAAATATTATTACAGAAGTGGGAGATTTACGTCTCTTAAAATTGACAGCAGGAATTTAAGGAACTCCATTAAGAGACAATGAAAATTGCCTTCAGTGAGAAACCTGACTTTAGGTCTACCTTTTAAAAGATAGGTGTGGTTTACTCCTCTTTCCTGAAAAATTTTTTTTTAAGATTTTATTTATTTCTTTCAGAGAGAGTGAGAGCAGGAGACGGGGGAGTGTCAGAGGGAGAAGCAGGCTCCCTGAGGAGCAGGGAGCCCGATGCGGGACTCGATCCTGGCACTCCAGGATCATGACCTGAGCCGAAGGCAGATACTTAAGCGACTGAGCCACTCAGGTGCCCCCTCCTTCCTGAAATTTGTCATGTAGTTGGCATCATTGAAGTGTTCCTCTAACCTAGAGAAGAAATCTTAATTATGCTTGGAACTGTAGATAAATTAAACATTCTCTCACTCAGTACTAGAGTGCATTTCCTTTACGCTCCCTGAGTGTTGATTGAAAGGATTGTCATTTCAAGAGACATCTTCAGCCTCCAGAATGGAATTAATGTTCGTTCCCACAAAAGCAACACCATGGGGTCCCAGTGCAAACCATGGCCATGCCACCTTCCTTCGTGTGCCTGCTCAACGCACATCCCACTGAGACTGTGACCTCACCCGTCAACACTTTTCATAACCAACTGATTGCTCCCTCTGCGCTCTCCTAGGCGCCCCGGGCATCCAGAGCCACCACAGTGGTGGGGTGACATCTTAGTGGCGTGACACATTAGTGGCTTGGGGTTTCTGAGGCTGTCTTGTTGAGACGCGAATGTATTTGATTTCTGCTGGTAAGTGTTGGCAACCCTAAGACCAAAGAGATTCTGAGAAATGGCACGGGTTTCATAACTTCTTCTAATACAAGTCAAATCATGCATGATTTTCTTGGCTCCGTTTTCGGGAGTAGAACCAGGGACTCTTGGTAGTTATAGATACTCATCTTCCTGAAAAAATACGATTGCTTACATTTCTTTCCCTCGTTCTCTGCATCTCCCGAGCTTACCGAATGCCTATTTGCTGTCTGCCCACCCCCAAAATTTCTCTTTAAAGTCTTGCAGTGAAGGATGTGGCTACTGCTCTTTGGTTCATGATCCTTAAAGCGAATAGACCCATTGTCTTTCCATATCAGGGAAGAGCAAACCGCAGTGACGTATCAGAAAAAAAAAAAGTTCCACGCTGCCTCCTACCCAGGTTATGAACAAACACTGTCTGAACAATTCAGTTAATGAGGACGGGATGAAGGAGGAATAGCCCACCTACAGTCTAGCTTCCTAGAACATCAGGAGTTTGTGTACTGTCCTTGGACAACACTGTCATGGACACAGCCAAACGGCTTTCAGCTTCAGCTTGCACGCACTAGCATCTCCTTGGGTTCAGGACGCCGCACACAGGTGTCCTTACAGCCTGCCATCTCAGCGGTTGTAAAGATGCCGTGGTCAGTGTTGAGCACTTCGTCTTTTAACCTCACCATATGAAAGCCCATCTAAATAAAGATGATAGCTTCCTGTTGCAGAATAACGTTTGCTTCTCTTAATGAATCCATTGACTCTTGTTTTTAAGGGGATGGCAAATGCCAAGTTCACTTCTGTTAACTTTATGGACTGGATGATGGCTTATTTCTATCATTCTAATTTTTATTCACATGTGTTTTTACATTTTTATTGTATGTATGATGACAAGTGTAGGAAACATCCCTTTTCTTAGGTTACCCATCCCCAACCCACTCCCCTCTAGCAACCATCAGTTTGTTTTCTGTATGTATGGGTCTCTTTGTTTGTGCTTTTTTGTTCATCTGTTTTGTTTTTTAGATTCATCGGTGAAATCATGTGGTATATGTCTTTCTCTTCCTGGCTTTTTTCACTTAGCATTGTGTCTCTTAGGTCCATCCATGTTGTTGCAAAGGGTAAGACCTCATTTCTTCTGTAGGGCTACATAATATTCCATCGTAGCCATGCATCTATTGATGGACACTTGGGCTCCTTCCATATGTTGACTACTGCAAATAATGCTGCGATAAACTGGGGCGACGTATATCTTTTCAAATTGGTGTTTGTCTTTTCCGTGGGCACATACCCAGAACTGAAACTACTGAGTCACAGGGCAATTTTATTTTTAATTTTTCAAGGAACCTCCATACGGTTCCCCATGGCTGCACCCGTGTGTATTCCCACCAACAGTGTATGGGGGTTCCTTTTTCTTCACATCCTCACCAACACTTGTTATTTTTTGTGTTTTTGATACTAGTCATTCAGACTGGTGTATAGTGATACCTCAGCGTGATTTTGCTTTTGCCTCATGATTCGTGAGATTGAACATCTTTTCATGTGTTTATTGGCCATCTGGATGTCTTCTTTGGAAATGTCCATTTAGGTCCTCCACCCATTTTTTATTTGGCTTATTTGAGTTTTTATGGTGTTGAGTTTGGTAAGTTCTTGTGTATTTTGATATTAACCCCTTGTTGGATATATCATTTCCAAATATTTGCTCCCATACAGTAGCTTGTCTTTTTCTTTTGTTGCTGGTTTCCTTCATGGTGAAAAAGCTTTTTATTTGATGTGGTCCCAATTGTTTATTTGTGCTTTTGTTTCCCTTGCCTCAGAAGACATATCTAGAAAAATGTTTCTATGGCTGATGTCAAAGAGATTACTACCTATGTTTTCTTCTAGGAATTTTACGGTTTCAGGTCTCACGTTAGATTTTAATCCATTTTGAATTTATTTTTGTGTATGGTGTAAGAAAGTGGTCCAGTTTCTTTCTTCTGCATGTTGCTGTCCAGTTTTCCCAACATGGTTTATTGATGAGACTGTCTTCTCCCCATCGTATATTCATTCCTCCTTTGTGTAAATTAATGAGTCATACAGTGTGTGTTTATTTCTGGGCTGTCTGTTCCAGTGATCTGTGTGTCTGTTTTTGTGCCAGTACCATACTGTTTTGATGATTACAGCTTTGCAGTCTATCTTGAAATCTGGGATTGTGATACCTCCAGTTTTGATCTTCTTTCTCAAGATTGCTTTGTGTATTTGTGGTCTTTAGTGGTTCCATACCAATTTTAGGATTATTTGTTCTGGTTCTGTAAAAAATGCTATTAGCATTTTAATAGGGGTTGCACTGAATCTGTCGATCTCTCTGGGTGTGTCTCCCCTGTAGTGTTTTCCTTGACTCTTGATGTATGTGGCCCTGAAGTTGGAAGGTCCTGACTCCCTGAGAATGTTAAAATACCCTGTGGTGCCAGGCACAGGGCCACGTCTGGAAATTGGTCACCTTTGCTGTCCAACATCAGAGCAAAGCCACGCTGATACCCATGTGAGGACCAGTGTGAGCCCCACACCTCCCTGTTGGCTTGAGATCATTTTGAAGTAATTGGTGCCTGAGACAGCAGCTTGCTGAGCCAACCTCCGTTCCCCCTTACCTCCAGGAACAGGAGCTCAGGAGATTTCTGTTTCCATCCTAAAGAGAGACACGTACTTGCTTTTGCCATGAGAGAGGGAACTAGCAAAGAAACCACAAATATGTCCATGAGACAAGACATGAGCCTTGAACAGCTAATTCCAGAGAGCAAGAAAACAGAGTATGATTAGTGCCTGCCAAGTAACCATGTCCTGAGATCCTCCCCAACTCCCCCTTCCCTGTAGGCCCTACGAAAAAACAAAAACAAAAAATCAGCCCCAGGTAGGGGAGAAGGTGAGGCAGAAAGACAGAAGTACCATCACCCCATATACTCTAATTGGCCAGTCTACAAAAGACTCCAGCTGGGGGAACAGAAAGGTTTTAAATGAAAGTCAAGGATTTTTTAAAAAAATTTTTGTCTGTGATTGGATAATTTAAGCTACTGAATTGACAGTAGATTGTATGACCAGAACCAGATGAAAGGGAGAGACTGCTCTCATTCAAGGCGTTCATAGAGGCAGAAAGAGCAGCATCAGGATGGATTCTGAGTGTATGTTAGGAGTCCAAGCGGTAAGGATCCCAAGCGTGTGCTCAACGAATATTTATCAAGTTCTGACTGAAGCTACGATGCCCAGTACCAGGGAACCCAAGAGAAATGGGACATGGTGGGTCTGCTAGATGAGCTCCTGAGCTTGGAGAGAAGTACAAACCGAGAGACCTGGGTCCACAGAGAATGCCTCACCCTCTCTGTGCTGCGTATTGAGCAATAGGTCTGCTACGAACCGAGGGGTCACCCAATCTCAGCACAGACGCTATCCTAACTAATTGAAGGAATGACGCCATGTTCTCCACTCTCAGAAAGTAAGATAATTAAATGAATACGAGTTGACATTTACTTTAAGTAGGCCATTCTTACAGCATTTCTTATGTGGCTGCTCTATGAAGTGCAGTCAACATTATGCTATGCACTTCGGGATTAATGCATCATCTTTTAAAATCTTTGTTACAATTAAAACTGGGAAGACAAAGTGAATGCCCATGAAGTAATAAACAATAAAAGTCTGAGTGTATTTACCTGTTACTCTGAAGCAATTATAGTAAATGCTGCAGGATTTTACTAGGGTCAGAGGTCAACTTGATTAGCAAAAAGCCTCATAAACAAGGTGGGACTTGCAGCATTCTCCTTCCCCAACAGAAGTGGGAAGAGAAGTTGTTCCATAGGAGAGAAGGAGAAAACGAGCCAAGGCACTGAGGGTTAGGAGGGAGTGTTTTGAAAGACTTTGCTTATAATCACACTGATGATGGTGGACTTTGCTCACTGGAGAAGGGTCAATGTGAGTTTGTATAGGTAAAGAGGGAAAAACTGGAAGAGCCCTAGAAATCCAAAAATTTACATCTATGGACAATGGAAGAACATAGTAAGGTTTGGAGCAGGGAATTGGGATATCAGTAAAACTTAGATTAAGCTCATAGAAGCCATTACCAGTAGACAGAAATAGGAGAGTGTCCAGTTAGTGAAGTTGACTGGGAGGGTGCTGGCGTCCTCCAGTCAAGAAGGTGAGGGGGAGAGGTAAAGTCAGGGTGGATGGAAACAAAGGTGTGTCACATTTTCTCGCTTGCACAAGTATGGCAGACTAGCTATGCCCGACCAACATTCCCCCAAGAAAATACATAGCAATTCCAGATAAAGTGTAACAAACATTCTTTTAAATACAGAGTTCATTATAAAGAAGTGGAAATAATTAATTTCTAGGGGTAGAAATGTAACTGCACAAAAAATAAGAGTGTCCAGAGGGATCAAAACTTCTCTGAGGGGAGTAGCCACTTTCAGGACAGAGAGTACACGTCTGTGTACTTGGTCTGATACTTGGGATGGAGTTGAAATTGAAACCTCTTTTCTGCACCAAGAACCCAAAAGACTCTTCTGCCGGTCGGAATTTGCACTAGAAAAAAATACCCACCTGTTAATACAAGGAAGTAACAAAGATATGTACTCTTTTCGATCTGAAATCCAGATTGGAAAAATGTTTCCTTTGACAATTTGTAAAGAACTGCTGTTGTAAAGGCTTGGGAATTCGACCTTATATTTGGTGCATGACTTAAGAAGACCCAGCCCAATAAAGGATTACCTTAAAATGCACTAGTGTTGGTACCACATAGGGTGCCCGGCACCTTGACGGTGGTTCTCCCGTGGAGCAATGCACCGTGAAAATGAGCAGGATTCTTGCAGAGAAAGCATATGTTAAGGTAAATACTCAAACCCAAATGATGAAACACACAAGGCCACAAACCACTGAGAACAAGAGTTAGTTATGGAAACAAACAGCAGGCTAGATCTTTTAGAAATAAATCTTTACACCACATCCACCATCCTCTCCCCAATAAACTGTATCAACTTCCTTCATCCTATTCCCAATAACCTATTTCTACCAACTTCCTTCTTCCTTTCACACAAGAAATACTGACACCAACTTTCATCATCCCATTGCCCATAAACTGTTTATATCAAACATCTTCCATTATCGGGGTGCTTGGGCGGCTCAGTGGCCTTCAGCTCAGGTCATGATGTCAGGGTCCTGTTCAGCAGGGAGTTTGCTTCTCCCTCTCCCCCTCCCCCAGCTCATGCCCTCTCTCTTCCTATCCATCAAATAAATAAAATCTTTTTTTAAAAATTCCATTATCTTATTCAATAAACTTTTTATACCAAATTCCATCATTCTATCCCCAGTAAACTGTTTCTTCTAGAGAAGACTCCATGACTGGGACATCGCCTACAATCCCATTGCATTATCACCTCCCTACCTTGGTCTAGCCATGCTTACTTGGAACACCAAGTTTCGCTACATCCAGAGATGACCTATTTATCTAGCGACCCTCAAGAAGCCAGGCAAAGCCACAGCCCTGGATGATTCAGCGTTTATGGCGGAGGGGACATCCAGAGCCTTGGAGGGAGATTTATACCTTGGATGAGAACCGGGCACACATACTCCCAGTTCAGACCAACTCCACGGGACATCTGATGCTCCATCATTGACAACCGTGTAAAGACTTCTTTAAGTGAAGCAATTGCCCTGTGTGGTGTCCTGTCCACAGGTAGGAAGAGAAATCAAACGTCACTGGTTTTTTTTCTATTTCTTATGTAGATTCAACATTTTGGACTTTATCAAGATCCTTTTGCGTATCTACTTACACTCTCCATCTGTTGTAGCCCCTTCAGAAATAAGTCCTGCATCCTTCTTACCTGGCATGTAAAGAATGTTCTTATGTATCATAAAGTGATCATGTTCTGATTTCCAGGAATGTATTCTGGTTCTATATTCTGGAATTATGTGAACAAGAAAATACAGATGGCTACATATGCCATGATTTTATAAATGTCAGTCATGACTACTTGCTTCC
This sequence comes from Ailuropoda melanoleuca, assembly GCF_002007445.2. Taxonomy (NCBI): domain Eukaryota; kingdom Metazoa; phylum Chordata; class Mammalia; order Carnivora; family Ursidae; genus Ailuropoda; species Ailuropoda melanoleuca. Next base: position 3,953,819 of record NC_048238.1, on the reverse strand, counting down.
TTATATTTTCTGACACAGTCACTACTTAACCTATAGCTCCCTGATGACCTTTTCTTTTTCAATTTTATACTGGATCAGTAGAGGAAAATCAGTCTTCAGTTACTCTATCGCTGTTCCCTGGCAGAAATTCAGACAAAGGCACTTGGACATTCTTGAGGTCATTGATCTCACATCCTGAAAGCTGTAGATACCAATTTTGGTTTGTGATTCTTTAATATGCAAATAGCCTTAATATCATTGTTTTGGTTGTTTGCCATACATTTTAGCTTTGAGACTACTATCAGATGATGTTAAAGATTGCCCTTTATGGGCTTGTGGAGATTTTGGAAGTTTATCACGTGCAAAACTTGCTAGAGGTAGTAAGAGGCAATGTGGCCAGTTTCGTTTTATTGGTTAGGGATAATGGAACCTGTTTTAGGTGAAAGACATACAGAGTAAATTCCCAAGAGAGGAAATGCCATAGAAGTTGGAGTGGGAGGCAGATGATTTTTAGCAGAGAAGAACTGGAATGGTAAAAGAGTTTGAGAGCTATCAAATAGAATTCTGCTAAGTACCTGAAGATTCTTTATGTTATATGAAAGAAACACAGTAAAAGAATAATGTATATAGAAAGGTAACTTTTGTGTTGGAAAGGGGTTTAAAAAGATTACCTGTTCATTTTTTATTTGCATAAAAGAAACACTGGAAGGGTACATAAAAATCTAATAAACAATTTGAAAAAAGATGAAATGTGAGCAGGAAGTGTTCCGATGCATACTTTTTATATTATTTTGAGTTTTGAATCTCAGAAAGTCTTACTCATTTTAACATTAAATGAAATTTAAGTGGTTTGTAAAGGTGAAAAAAGATGTAAGTGTAATTATTAATCCCTGATTTTCTAGTAGAAATCCACGATTCAGGATATAATTCTGACCAAGGTGGAATTAGTTGCATCAGTAACAACTCAAACACTGTTTGAAGAGTCCTTCATAGTCATCAAAGGAGGCACTTTGGATGTGCCCACTGGTTTTAGGCAAATGATTTATTGCTATATATGTTTTCATGGCTTGAGATTCTCCACGGAAAAATTACTTAAGCAGAACAGATTTCCTCAAAAATGAAATTTTGTGCATAAAAATCAAAACAAGCCTGAGGATCAGGCAGGTTTTTGACCCTAGAATGTTCAAAAAATATGTCCAGATTATCTGAAAAGCCCTCAGGGGGAAAATACAGAAGCGAGGCAGGCACTGTAATTTGAGTGTAAAGAAAGCTCAGGTTCAGAATAAGCAGACACCTTATAAAAATGCCAGATATACCAGAAAATGTTTATAATTCTTGAGTTGCTGTCAGAGTAACATGGCCTATTGCTGGTTATAAAAGATGTGTTTTTCATCGCTGATGAAGAGAAAGCTCAGTTGGTCTGCTTCCCTTCAGTGAGACTGATGGGTAGGCTGGACAGGATTCAACAAGCATGGTTAGATGGGAATGGGAGACTGGGCGGTCTAGAACACTGCCTGCCAAACGTTCAATGTACTTTCTTTGATACTTGAGTGGTCCTCATGCTTTGTTCTGAATGGCAATATATCCCACCAGGAGAGGATTCCATGGTCCATCCTGCCTTGCAGCTGGGTGATGTCATGTGACATGGGCCTAGGCAATGGAATTTAAGTGGAAATCATTGCTTTGGCTTCCACAAGGATGATCTGACATAAACTAGAATTGGCTGGTTCATCTCTTTTATTCTCTCCTCTTTCCTTGCCTGGAAGGGACACATGATGGCTGGAGCTATAGCTGTCCTCTTGTCACCGTCAAGGAAAGAGAGAGCAAGAGAATGGGCCAGTTGTAGCCTTGACTTTCCTGAACGACTGAGCCAAAGTGGTTCTCCCTTTAGAAATGAGAACAGGAACAGTTCATTAATTAATCACATTAACAAGAGCTAACATTTTGTCAGCATCCACTATGTGTTAGATTCTTCTAGAATCTTCCCCTGTACTAATCTATATAATCCTTACAATATGCCTATGAAATTAATACTACAATTATGCCCATTTGACAGAGGAGGAAAAAATGCAATGCTAGCTCCCGTTTACACCGGTCCTTAGAGGCAAGTGGGGATTGCAGTTGGGGATTCCCACACTTCTCCACTAGGCCCCACTGCATTCCCAAACCCCCATGGAGCCAGGCGCTCTGAAAGTCACAGCTGGCTACAATTTGAATAGACCTGGTCCCCAGGGGGTAACACACTAGGAAAAGAGTCCATGAAACTGTTATCTGAATCCTGTGTGCATCATTTTCTGGTTTCCTCTTTGTATCTAGCCTTACTACATAAATTTATCTTCCTAATATGTACACACCCCTAGAATGACCGAGATGGAAAAGAAGGAGGGTGTGCAGTTATGAAATGAGTTCGCTTTTACCTGGAAAATGAGATATTTTTTTTCCTGTAAGAAACACAGAAGTAGGACTAGAACGGTCGAGTATATATTGACACTAACTTCTCATCCTCATGATATCTGCTTCTTCCACTTATGTGGGGTTCTGTTGACCCCCCTATTCCTGTTGTGAGCAAACAGAATCGCTGAATTAAATGTCTATTTCCCCCTCTGCAGGCTTGATTGGGCCAGTGACTACTTGGAGAAAAAGACCTTCTTCCGTCTCTCCGGAACGCTAGACTTGTTATTTCAGGTCACTGGTTCACATGGCAACTCCATTCCCCCCCCCACTCCAAACTCTTTATAAGCCCCCATTTCTATACAATAGCTGGCCATGACCAAGTAACCCAAATGGCCTTACAGATTATTTAAATCATCTTAAAATATAATGAGCTTTAATTCACTTAAGGTGAGGGAATATTTTATGCACCTTGTACAGATTATTTTGTTGAGCTGGTGGATGGATAGAGAGAAAAGTATCACAGAAGATTAAGTTCTCCCATGTCTGTCTCAGAGAGTTGTGTCAGCAAAGAATAATTCCTAGGCACACTGAAAAGTTACAAGGCTCTTTCACATAAACAACTTCTCGCAAGATGAGAGCAGTTGCAGCTTAAAGTAAATGTTGGTCATTTCTCCAACGTCTGTGTCTGCCGTATTTATTTTCCTGAAAACTCTAGATAGTCTCTCGAGGGCATTAACAGACACAACCACAGGGAAATGCCTCTGAATTTGGTCCTCCTGCTGCAAAGCAGACATCTGTACAAAACAGCATCTAAGACATAGGTTAGGGATTCATCCATTCAAACATATTTTATAGTCGATGGATTCCATATACAGAAAGAGATGCAATGATGGAACTTACCTTTCCTCCTTGAATACTAAGCTGGTACTTGTTATTTACCAAGGTGCTACAGATTGGCTCTGCTTGGTGTGATATTTATTATGGATGGACGTGCATTCAGGAGTTATTGATTTTATTACAGAACACCCTGGATATGGGAACAAGGAATACGTTTTGGAATTCAAATACGCCAGATTCCAGTTTGAGGGGGAAGGTGGACGGGGACAGGAAGAATCAGTGTGGGATGCTTATGAAGTGGACATGATAAGGCAGAAGCATTGACTTGCACATTATTCATTTGATGACCCAGAGACTTGAAGCAAAGAGATGGCGTCGGTTACGGTTTCTATCTTCAAGGTCACTACTCACTGTAGCAGAGCCGTGATTTGGTTCTTTAACGTAACAGGTGGTGAACTATAGGGTTGGTGAGCGTTGGCCAGTCTGTTCAGAAAATACCAAAATGTATTTCTCATTTGTGGAAAAATATAAAATTTCAGCGATGTATTATGACAACACTTAGTCTACTTTCATAGGCAACTGCCGTCTTTGGCACTTGTCAAAATATTGGAACCCAAATATTATGAGAATGTTTCATTTGGAAAATACTAACTCTGCACTTCTCATTTTATGCTGTGTACTTGATTCCACTGTCATAGCCTGGAGTTCATTGCTTTTTCTTTTCTTTTTTTTTTTTTTTTAAGATTTTATTTATTTATTCGACAGAGAGACAGACAGCCAGCAAGAGAGGGAACACAAGCAGGGGGAGTGGGAGAGGAAGAAGCAGGCTCATAGCAGNTAAGATTTTATTTATTTATTCGACAGAGAGACAGACAGCCAGCAAGAGAGGGAACATAAGCAGGGGGAATGGGAGAGGAAGAAGCAGGCTCATAGCGGAGGAGCCTGATGTGGGGCTCGATCCCAGAACGCCGGGATCACGCCCTGAGCCGAAGGCAGACGCTTAACGACTGCGCCACCCAGGCGCCCCCATTGCTTTTTCTTGGAAGTCACTTGAAATCTGCTTATTTCTTTTTAAAGAGATTTCTGTCTTCCATACTTTTCTCAAAGAGTGGGTGATAATAAATCATTCTGATTTGATTCCTTAATATATTTCTCGCCGTTCCTCACTGAGCCACGGTATAGCACACTAACTCTTTCATGCCCGTTGAATGCACTGATTCTTTTATTTCAATTTTGAATCAAAAAAATGAATTTTATTGATCCAAATGTTGCGACCTACCAGGTTCATTAAAAGGTGAGATTTTCTTGTTGATGCTTGAAAAGAAGAAAAGTTTTACAACGTTGCTATGAAAGAATTTCGTGTTTGAAAGTGTGTTGCAGGTTCACCCGGGTGGTTCAGCTGGTTGAGCATGCAGCCCTTGATTTCAGCGCGGGTCATGATCTTGGGGTTGTCGGATCAGGCCTGGCGTTGTACTCCGTGCTGGGCATGGAGCCCACTTAGCATTCTTTCTCTCTCTCCCTTTATTAAAAAAAAAAAAAATAGTGTGTTGCTTCTATTTCTTCACCGTATAATAGAGATTAAAACGCCATCATGGGGGCGCCTGGGTGGCACAGCGGTTAAGCGTCTGCCTTCAGCTCAGGGCGTGATCCCGGTGTTATGGGATCGAGCCCCACATCAGGCTCTTCTGCTTGTGTTCCTCTCTCGCTGGCTGTCTCTCTCTGTGTCAAATAAATAAATAAAATCTTTAAAAAAAAAAAAAAACGCCATCATGTACTTGTAAGCATTCAAATATCAATTATAAAAAAATACATCTTATACACACATTATATAAATTACAAAGATTTTACATAAACTTTAGATAAATTTTATAATTAGCATGAGTCTTGGTGGCTCACAAAACCTGATGGGGGAATAGATCTCAGAGCAAGAAAATAGTAAGTACAAACCAGCTGATGAAAATTCTCACTCCATGCACAGCAAAAGTAACAGTGCTCCTCAGCTCCTCCTCGTCTCCCGAAACACAGAGACAACAATATTTCTGCAGAACCCAAACGTGATAAGTGACCTACAGCGGCCTCTGGCAAGCACTGCTGCAGAGTCCCAGTTTTCTGGTTTCCTTGTAACAACATCTAACAGCAAGTATGCACCTGCAGGCCTTCCAGAATCCCAGGTGCTTACAGTTTCATCGGTTGACCTCTTAACCTCTTCTTTTTTTTTTTTTTTTTTGAAAGATGGCGCTTCTCCAAACACAAATCATGTCCGGCATTTGGGGTGAAAATCCAAATATGTAAAACTCCAAGTGTCTCCTGTGGTTTTGGCTAGAAAGTAAAAAACTAGACAACGGGCAATCTTGCTCCTTCCCCTCATACTTATGACAGAAGGGAACGAGCAGCTGCGGGAGTCATGGAAAGGAGATGCCAGGTGTTTTCAAAATAATGTTTGATAAGAGAGTTTAAGGAATTACCTTCCTTCCCTGTGCGTCTCCAAATGGATGCTGGGTGATATCTGACAGAGAACTTTTCCATGTGATTCATTCCAGTCTGTCTCTTCCTCTCCTTCTCCCCCTCCCCGTGTCCCTCCCTCTTTGTAGAAAGGCTGGGTCACACCCACTGACTCTCCTGTGCTTGGACCACGCACCTCCAGGCCCACTGAGCACGGACAAGCTACTGACTGACTGGGTCACATTTAATCATGGCGTCTCCACATTGGATCTTCCCAATGATGGTGGTGACAGGGAAAGCGAACCCAGACCAAGGCTGGCTGCATGAGACGCAAAGCTTCCGATGATCACCAGTCAAGAATGCAGACATTCCCATTCAGTAATGATGATCGCCTGGGAGACAGCATTACTGTAATCTGGAGTAGCCTGTGTTCCTGTAAGGGATGTGGATGCACTCCTGATTGCACCCCAAGTAGCAGGTCTGACCCAAAACTCAGGAAAGTAGCGTGTGGTAAAAGAAACCCCAGCCATGGCTGGACCCTCACTCCCTACAGGGAATTCAGGAATCAGTGCACCCACTTGCCACGATTCACAGAATTCTGAAGGCGCTTGCCCGCATGGGGAAGTTAACTGGAGGACATGCAGGATGCTCATGGCTTTGATTCTTAAGGGTGTGGTCATATGCAAGTAAAGACTCCACTAGAAACACATGGTTTAAAAAAAGGAAATGGTAACTTACTGAGGAAGACAAGTTTATTTTATGATGCACATATTTCAAATCAATTTAAATGTAAATTTAAATTCTATGTGAAGTTTATTAAAATATTAATTTACTAAAGAAACATTTACTAGGCATCTACTCTGTGCCAAGGACAAGCTATTCCTAGGGAAACCATGATTTGTTTTTAAAGTCTCCCTTTTTTGTAGCATAAGATTTTTAAAAAGTAACTTTTTATATGAAAGTGCAAGCATGCAGAAATGCTGCAAGACTT